>NC_056743.1:619511615-619646615 GCF_019279795.1 Protopterus annectens | reverse complement strand
AACCAGGTTTCAGTTACTGCACAGATGTCGACGTTCTCCATACTGAGGAGTGCTTCAAGTGCGTGCATTTTGAGATTTAAACTCCTGGCGTTGAGTAGCATAACCCTCATTTTTTTATTTGTGCTGTTTATGGAGGTGGGTTTGACTTTTGAGCCTTGCCTAAAAAGGCACTATGGGGGCAGCAAGAGCCTTGGCCATTATTCGAAAGCCTAGGGGTGACAGGTGAAAGCCATCTCTTGTGAAGCAACAAGGCTTGTCGAGCATGTTGTCCCAGGCTGACAGACACTGGATCCCCTTTGAATGATACCAGAAGCTTAGCCAATTGTTGAAATTGATCATTTTTTCTTTATACTGTGGTATCATTCTTGGTGAGGGCAGGATGCTACTCAGGGTCAGGGTCATACCCGCCTGGGCTACATGATCAGAGAGCTCTTCCATGTCTCTTTTCATGTAGTCCAGGGAGTTACATCTCAGGTCATTCATACCAACATGAGCAATGACAGAGTCATATTTATACTTGTTCTGGAGTGACCTGACTGCTTGTGTTATGTGGCGGATTCTGGCTCCCAACAGGCAGATAACAGTAACCTTCTCCTTGTCCAGCCTAGTGAGTGGGACATCGGTGTGCCTGACTATAGAGTCACCTATTACTAGTGTGTTAGGTATGTTATTTTGCCTTAAGGGCTGTGATTGTGCGGCATACTGATTTTGTGTTTTATGTGTTGTCTGGTTTGTGACGGGAGGTGCAGGTTTTCTGGGTATCTGCTTTGGAGGTCTCTGATGCTTTTGCAGGTTTTTATTTAGAGCTTCTGAGTATGATTTTGTGTATTTATGTGTATTTTTTGCCAGTGCTGGTTTAGTATGTCTATGTGAGGCTGGAAGTGTGGTGCAAGTGTTAACGTCCTCCTCATGACTGTCTGTTCCAGTCTTAGGTGGAGAGAGCTTAGCCTCCAATTTAGCTATATAATTGCATCTCTCGCATATGTTAATGTTTTGTGGTAGGAGGAGAGGGTTGTCTGTGTACATGAGGCAGATGTAACATTGCCTCAGGATACCCAGGTTCACCAGCTGGATTGGAGAGTATACCTGAAATTGCCCTTTGGTCATGCCTAATAGTAGGGTGAGCTGCTTAGTCGCTTGGTTGGTGAAGGGTGAATAATGAGTCTTGCCCTGCTTGGCAATCAAGTGTCAGGGTATATTGGTGCTTGCTATTAGGTCTGAGCAAGTGCTGGACTGTAGGATGCTTTTTAAGTGCTTAGGTTGAGAGTTAGACTACTTTCAAGGGAAAAACTGAAGAGGAGACTGGTGGACCCGGGAATAATTTAGCCCTAGCTAACCAGCACTGCCCGGATGTGCAAAACTGTGTGAAAGCAGTTTTTACAGCAGGGAAATGAAATAGATAGAAATTTGCCCAAAATGGCCTATAAACTACTAACTTCTGAGCTGGAGCCACTCCTCCAGGGACAGATGGCTGCTCAAAGCTCCCTCTCTCACAGGTGAACAGAGAAACCTCCTTCTATCCAAGTAAGGTATGGGCATCTGAGAAACTTGTAACACAGCTCTGAATTCAGCACTAGCCTGAAAACTGGACTATACTAGCTGAGAAAGGTGGGAAACAAGGACATGTTTTTTTAAAAGATAAGGCAAAAACAGCAAAAATACACTTAAAACTGCTTTAAACGACTACAAACAGTAAAAAATACACTTAAAACAGCTTTAGATTACTACAACCAATCAGAAAAGGCTTTTAAACAAATTACCCAATTAACCAGTAAAAAAATCTCAAAACTGAGCCCTGTTCCTGTAGTCTTCAATCAGACAAGTTCTGACTGTACACTCCTGCCACTGGGGTGCAGGGGAACCTTCTCCAAAAACGAAAGCCTGGATTAGTGCTCAAGTTATACAAACAAAGCTAGATTCAGCAGGCCTGAATCTAGTTTATGTGACAGCAAACAAGGCACACCAATTTCAGTATGAAACGGTTAAAATATGCAGGCACTATAAGCCTCTAACCAGAAATTCCCAGCTCAGAAGGGCAGAGTCCAGCCTCTCCTCCCACAAGAGTGCAGACCACAAACCTTCTTAATGTAAAATGACTGGCCTGAAGCCCAAGTACTTAAACCCAAGCTAATACACTTTTAGAATAACAGACACTGAGCCTTCAATCAGCAGTTCCCAACTTAGAAGGATGTAAGCTACCTGTCCTGCCACAACAGTGCAGACCACAAACCTTCTTAATGTAAAACAACTGGTCTGAAGCCCAAGTGCTAAAACCAAAAGGCTTAGAATGATAGCTACACTTTAATCAGGTTACTACCAAGCAGTAATAAATACAATTGAATATTTTTAAGAAGGCCTGGATTAGTGCTCAAGTTATACAAACAAAGCTAGATTCAGCAGGCCTGGATCTAGTCTATGCTACAGCAAACAAGGTGCACCACTTTCAGTAAGAAATAGTTCAAATATGCAGGCACTATAAGCCTTTAACCAGAAATTCCCAGCTCAGAAGGGCAGAGTCCAGCCTCTCCTCCCACAAGAGTGCAGACCACAAACCATGTGTTATTGTCTAATTTACATGCCTAAGAATCACAGTTACTACTTTGACATGCAGATCTTTGCTGATCTGCATGTTACTTTAGTTAAGTGCTGCTCATCCCCCCATTCACCCTCCCATACATACAAGTACACATTTAGACACAAACACGCACAGTTCGTGTACCTGTCACTGACTTGTCTGCCATGCCCTATCTAATGCCTCCCCATCCCTCATCCTTATGCTAGTTGAAATGCCATTAAGGCACAAATGTTTAGAGTCTCCCTGTTGGCTGGTATTTCCCCAATTCCTGTTCACCATAATAGTTTAAGTGCCAGTATGGCACTATTGTAGTTTCCATAGTAGCTAATGTTTCCCCAAACCCGAGTCCCTGTACAGCTTTTGGTATCATTATGGTACTTTGGTATGAAATAATTCCAGTTCTAGTGATTCCTCACCCCCTCAATCCTCATATTGCTGTCAGTGTCATTATAGCACCTGGGTTTGAAATCATCCCAGTATCTGGTACTCCCCCAATCTTCATACTGCTGTCAGTGTCCAGTGTCCTCCCCACCCCAATCCCCATACTGCTGCCAGTGCCTGGTTTTCCTTCCACCCCAATCCCCAAACTACTGTCAGTGCCATTATAGCATGTAGGTTTGAAGTAATCCGTGTCTAGTGCCCCCCATCCTCATACAACTATTAGTTTCTGGTGTCTCCCCACACCTCCAATTCCCATGCTGCTGTCAGTGCCATTACAGCATGTAGGTTTGACGTAATCTCACTGTCTGGTCCCCCTCCCCAATTCCCATACTGATGTCAATGTCATTATAGCACTTAGGTTTGAAATGATCCCAGTGTCTGGTGCCACCCCCCCACACCCCCACACCTTGATCTCCAAACTACTGTCAGTGCTGTTCTAGCTCTTAGGTTTGAAGTGATCACTGGTGTCTAATCTACATGACTGAGCAATTTCTTGAATCACTCTGTGCGTAGATGCCTTCCTGGAGACAGCTTCAAGCAAGAGACCACATGGCTAATTAGAATATGCCCTCCCCCTGGACTACCTCATTAGCATTCAAAACAGCCATGGAGCCAGTCCTAAGAGGTGCTGCATATTAAGCAATGTGTTAAGGCTGTTCCTGAATCCTAAAAAGTTACCACAGCATGTATACACTGCTATACCTGGAGACAGATGAAATACCAAGAATCAACCAAACACCTGGACCAAATCACACCACACCAAATATGCCTACACTTGTCTGTATTTACAAAAAGATTTATTGAATATTTAGTGCTTTTATCCTTTATATGTGTACTAGGACTTCATCAGAACCTAAACATTCCTCACCAGTCATCCACACACACACACACACACACACACACACACACACACACACACACACACACACACGTATTGAAAAGGTAGATCATGTGATCAATCATTTGTTAAACTTATTTCAGTGTTAACAACAAAGACAACACCATTTAATAAATAAATAAATAATATTAAGACTTTAAAGATATATTGTATGACAAATGGGCACAAATACTAGAAACTTGAAAAAATAATAATTAATTTACAAGATGTTAAAATAAATACTTCACATCTTTTGTATCAAAAAACACATAAATATTGCACACTTTAAATAAAAAAAATAGGTAATAGATAAATAACCTCATTTCAACCTAATGTTTAACAGCACATAATTTAAGCACAATGTTTAATGAAATATTGTCATTAAGTCCAGTGAGAATTGCAACATTTAAACTTAACTGCCACTACAGCCACTTATATTCTTTAAGAGTCTTCCACGGGATACCCCTTGGATTCATACAAACCTTATCTAATACAGTAAATAAAAACCTCTAATAATTAAGGCAAGTTAATGTATGCCTATAAAATGCATTTTTTTCTCAGAGCCTATCCTAATGGTGCAATATGTTCATATATCTTACCCAAAGTCCTTTCAGTCTTGCCAACACAGAATAATTTGCAAACACTACACAATGCTATCTATCTATATATATATATATATATATATATATATATATATATATATATATATATTTGTATATATATATATATATATATATATATATATATATATATATTATGAGGCACAGATCAAACTAAACAAACAACTCAGAGGACAAATAAAGTCTACCATAAGCCAAGGATGACCACAAAGCATTTTTTGGATATGTCCACAACCTCAAAGGCAATATACAGTTGTGTGCAGAGCTCATTGTAAATGGAGCCACCTATACTGAGCCAGAAGATATAGCAAACCTCCTGGCTGATAAATTCAGCTCCAACTTTACCCCTCTCTCCCCTTCAACCTTCCCTCAGGAAATATCAAATATAACTCCCCGTACTAGCACTAGGGAACAAGTCCTTAATGTTCTCTCTAAGACCAAGAACAATGCATCAGTGGGCCCAGACAATATCCCAGGATGCCTTCTTAATAGCATGAAACATGACCTATCAAGGCCTCTGGAATCAATATTTTACTGTAGCCTTCAAACAGGCTTCATACTACATAAATGGACAAAGGCAACAATCATCCTCCTGCACAAAGGTGGGCCATCTACGGACACTGGAAATTACAGACCCGTAAGTCTCACTATTCTTATATGTAAAGCCATGGAAATAATTATCTTGGAGATGATCAGTAGAGATATAGTAAACCTCCAGACACTGGACCCAACCCAGTTTGGTTTTGTCAAGGGCAGATCATGCCTACTCAGCCAGGTGGACTTCTTTGAGAACGTCACCAAAGCAATGGATGAGGGCAAAGTCATTCACACTGCCTACCTTGACCTGGCCAAGGCATTCACATTATCCCACTCAGGTATTGTTGACAAATGCAAGAGGTTAGCTACAAACCAAGTATGTCACCCACTGAATAGCCAACTAGCTCAAAGACAAGATCCAGGAAGTTAGAATTGGGGAGTCCACCTCTACAAGTGAAGTCCCTCAGGGATCAGTCTTTGGACCGCTCCTTTTTGGCATTTACTTCTCAGAAGTCAAGGCCAATGTCAATGGTCTCTGGCTGAAGAAATTTGCAGATGATTGCAAATTAGGAGCTGTCATTGAATTTCACACTGACACAAATGTTCTCCAGGAGGGGCTGACACAGGCAAACTGGTGTCAGAGCCATGGACTAAAACTAAATGCCAAGAAATGCATAATAGTATCCTTTGGGAAGTCATCCATCCCTAGTAACTATCATATTGACAATACACCCCTTAGAGTTGACCCAGTAGTTAGGGACTTAGGGACACACATAGATAGTAATCTAGCCATTGATCATCATGTGTCTACAATGGTGAGAAAATCTATCTGTGTTGTGCAACCTATAAACCAAGGTATGGCATCTAAGTCCAAGGAAGTCATTGTTCCACTATATCTGGCATTCATCAGACCTGTCATTGAGTAGAATGCCCCCTTTGGTATGTACCTAACAAGGCATATTTAACAACTAGAATGTCCACAGAAGTTCCTCACAAAAAGAATACAGGGCATAAGTAATATGTCCTATGCAGACCGCCTCAAGGCCCTATCTCTGTTTTCTGTCTCCTACAGGCTTTTGAGGAGAGATCTATGCCTGACATCCAGGGCATTGTCAGATCCCACTCTGATGGACCTCCTGCATATCCACAAAACAAACAGCACCATAATTACCCATTGTAAAGACTTAAACCTTACCTGTGAGATAAATAGGACATGCTGGAGAGATAGGTATGTATCCCAGAGATTACCATGACTATGGAACAGGCTGCCCATCCATGTGAAGCAGAGTTCCTCCCTAATCCAATTCAAGTGCAACTTGGACAATTGGATGGGAAACCAAAAATTCATCTCTGGTTTGGCACCTATGTCTCTAATGAAAAGAGGTAACTTATAAATGGTTCATCTCCTAGGCCCATGCTTAAACTTACCAAGGATATCAGAACTTGTCAGAGATTTGGAAGGCATAGCTAGGCTTAAAAAGGCCCTTGTGGTCATTAGCTTAGTAAACACCTATGGACCTATGAACCTATATAACTCCACTAGGCATACAGTTGCAGCCATCAGGTAATTTTAGTCAATCATCTAGACTGACACCTGTACCCTCAGGAATATCCTTACATTGACTGCAGTGGATGCATTTTCTGGTTCCTCTGGGGCTACTTTATTGTTGTAAGTTTTTTTTTTTTTTTTACCTATACTCTCCGCCCTGCTCTTAGAACATTGACATTTTTCTCATATACAAAACTGGGTTTATCACCCAAATTTTTCTTTAGTCTGTCATCAAACTTAAAACTACGCCCATACTTAATAATTATATTCTTAGCCATTGCTATATCAGGTTGGTATTAAAGGTGTACCCATTTTAACTAGCAACATGCCACAACTACCTTTCAACAGTAGACAACATCAGTTTTGTGTTAGTGTAGATGTGTTGCAAGACCTAGACAATACACACACATTCCTATTATCTAGCTCATATCTATGAGTGACAATTTTGATTTCCACTGTCTGCTTGGTAAATAGTATTACATAGAACAAGTATTCCATTTCTGTAGCGGAATTACAAACACACATGCACACACACACACACACACACACACACACACACACACACACACACACACACACACACACACACACACACACACTGTGAAAACCTTTGCTTAGGCAATATAGACTCAGAAGTATGAAAAGAAAACATTAGCTGTCATACAGGCTTCAAAAGAAAGACCCCCTATATCCCATGCTGATATCACTGCCACTGGACTAACAAGAGAGGTGTTGAGTTTCACTTGAGCATTTTCCTTTCAGCTAGGAGCCCCTCTAGCATCGAGATTTAGGTCAAGTTATAAACACAGAAGAATGAAAGGAAATAATAGCTCTTATTTGGGATTCCAGCCAAAGATTTCCAAAGTGCATAAGTAGATATTCCTTTTTAAGAATTTTATATTCATTTTATCGCCATGAACATATATGATCTCTACCTTTCATTTTGTTATTAATCTTATGTTTGCATACACTGGATCCTTTGATAAGGGTAATTATGCTTCCATAATCCAGTAAACTGTGAAAGTCTTTCCCTTACAAAAATATAGCACACTTTGCTAAACTGGTTATAATACTATAACAAAATAATACATTTAGAAGTATTTTATTCAGTCTTATCACATTCTATAGGAACAGTTGAATTTGTAGCATAATCAGTTTTCATATTTCCACTACTGAGATTCTCTTCAGAATTAAAGGAACATAATCTATGTGTGCCCCTTCCTTCACATCTGAAACAAGTTAACTCATTATTTGCTACTTTTTGTTTCACAGGTGATTGCACACGTTTAGACCAACTTTAGATTTAGTACCAATTATTCAGTTTTATATAATTAATTAATAAGCATGCTACTGAAATTATTAACTTGTCAGAGTGCCTGTGATGTCTTTTCAGTACCAACTTTCTTAAGTTTCTAGGAAAAGCTTTTTTAAATCTGTCTACTGCTAAAATCACTAACATTTTCTTTTTACTGTTTTAATGCAATTTCAACAGTTTTTTTTTTTTTTGTTTTTTTTTACTGTGTTCTGATTCTTGCACTTCTAGTTGCTGTAGGATATGCTACATTTAGACCTGCTGAATCTAGTTCTGATTGTACAGACTGAGCACTAAATCAAGAAATCTTGTGTTGAAGAGGTCCCCTTTTGCCCTTGTGTGAGGAAGCTGCAATTTGGACTGATCTAATTGAAGGTTACTGAAACAGGGCTCAGTTTTAATTGCATTTGTTGCATTTAAACCATATCGGCTGCAGTTTCAATTGTTTTTTACCGTTTTTGCTATGTTCTGATTTTTGGTTGCACTTCTAGTTGATGTAGCATAGGCTAAATTCAGACCTGCTGAATCTAGTTCTGATTGTACAGATTGAGCAGTAAATTGGGAAAATCATTTGTTGGAGACATCCCACTGTGCCCTCATGGGAGGAAGGTACAGTTTGTATGGGTCTATATTATAAAATTGAAGTTTTAAAACTTCGAATGTTATAATATCAAACCCTTTAGAGTGAAAGCTGACAATAGCGAAGCCTCAGAACATCGAAATTTTACCTAGGGTAAGATTTCGGTGATCCTTTCCATGGCTTCGCTATTTACAGCACTGTGGTGTGATGGCTATGGACCGGGTTTAGGGAAGTGAGCGAACGGAAGTTACGGATTGGGTTCAGGTAAGTGTGGTGCGATGGTTACGGACGGGGTTAAAGTAAGTGAGTGAACAGACTGGGGTAAGGTGAGTGTGTGTGGTAGTTAGGTACTTTAGGGTTAGGGCGCGGGTGCGGTGAGTGTGCGGTAGTGACAGACATTAGGGTTAGGGGTGGGTTAAGTGAGTTAGGGTTAGGGCACGGGTGAGGTGAGTGTGCGATAGTGACAGACTGTAGGGTTAGGGGTGGGTTAAGTGAGCTATGGTTAGGGAGCGGGTGAGGGGAGTTTGTGAGAGTTATGGACCTTAGGGTTAGGGTTTGTGTTAAGGTAAGTGGATAGATAGTAGTGTATGTACAGTTTAGTGTAGGGTTAGATGTAGGATTTTAAGTGTATGTTTGTGGATTGAAGTTGTTTTGGTGTGCTTGTGTTGTATGTGCGTATGTTTCTTGGAACAGCGAATTTTTTCCCTGGGAAAAAATTCACTGTTTTGAGTGTTCAGTGTTATGATTGTTCGACTGAAATAGGTCGATATTATAACATTCGAAATTTTGAGCATTCGATGTTATAATATAGACCCGTTTGTACTGATCTAATTGAAGGCTACTGTAACAGGGCTCAGTTTTGAGATTTAGAATTGATTAATTTGTTTCCAACCATTTCCTCTTGTTTGTTATAAAAACACTGCATTTGCATAGGTTTGCACTTGTTTTTAACACAGTTCTAGTGTGTTTGGTGCCCTGCCTCTGTTCCACTGACCTTCCAAAACTACTGTGTGATCAACAAATGCTCTACTCAGCAACAGGTCTAAACCTAGCATTATGGAGAGTCAGACTACTCTTGTTTCTCCTGCCAATTTGGTTGATATGGATCTCCTGAGGCAGTGTAACAAATGCCTCGTGTACACAGACAACTCTCTACTACTAAATCCCTCTAGTACAGAGTGCAAGAGATATATCTACACCAAGAAGCTGGAATTCTTGTTCTCTCACATACCAAACAATAATGCCAAAAAGATTTCCAGCTCACACACCACAACTCTTACACAAAGCACACATTCCACAACTTATACACAAAGCTTGAACTCAACACATAGGCCATCATACATGGAGGTACTCTGCAAAAAAATACCTAAACACTAAAGACCTCCTAAGCACAGGGTTGCTACAGTAGACACAGCATCCACAGCACTCAAGACACATAACAACACCAGTGTCTCACCAATTAGGCCCTTAAGGCACAACACACCCAAAGCTAATTTTCTTGTTATTGGAGATTCTATACTGAGACAAACTGGACAAGGAGAAAGTCATAGTCAGCTGTCTGTCCAGTGCCAAGATTTGTCAAATCAAACATGCATTCAAGTCAATCAACTAGAAGTACCGTTATGACTCAGTCATAATTCATGTTGGTGTGAATGACTTGAGATGTACCTCACTGGACTATATGAAGAGAGACATGATTGAGCTCTCCGAACATGTGTCCCATGCAGGTATGTCCCTAGCTCTGAGCAGCATTTTACCCTCACCTAGAATGATGCCACAATATAAACAAAAAATTATTGACTTTTATAATCGGCTTAGTTTCTGATGTCATTCAAGGGGGATCCAGTTTTTGTCAGCTTTGGATGGCATGGTTGATAGACCTCGTTATTTCGTCAGAGATAGTCTGCACCTGGAACCTCTGGGCTTTTGGCTGCTGAATAACGCTCTTGCCTCTCCCATAGTGCCTTTTTTAAGCAAGGTCTCAAAAAACAATACTTCTGAAGTGAAAATATCCAGCACAAACAAAATAAGGATTATCCAGCTGAATGCTAGGACTGTAAACCAAAAGCTGAACTCTCTGGAAACATTCCTTTCCTAGGATGATGTAGACTTTTCTACAGTCACAGAAACCTGGTTCAAGGCCACAGAGAGTACCCCAACCTTGGAATAATGCAATGCCTTCTACACCTTCAGACTGCAAAATGAAAGTGTGACAAATAAAGGTAATAGAGTATCTATCTCCATTAAAGATAAATACTTCTCCAGACTGGTTTGACAAGATAACTCCATGGAGCCACTCTATATACAGATTACCATAGGTAAGACCCCCCCCCCTTCAAGTCATTGCTAGTTACAGGTCCTCCTCCATAAACGAAGATGCTTATGCAGCTAATTTGGCTTTATTTGAGTCAAGTCAATCAAAATACAACCTAACACTCTTGTCATGGGGGATTTTAACTATCATACCATCAACTGGGAAACCTATACAAGCCCCAATTTACTTGCATAAAAGTTAATTGACTTTGTTAACTCAAATGCCCTGGAACAAATTGTACAGGGGTCTCAGATATCCTTGACCATGTTGTCACCAAAATTAGAGACCATTGCACTGCCGTAAGTGTAGGACTCTTATTAGTAAAATCTGATCATAAATCACTCACTTTTGAAGTAAATGTGAAGAAAATAAAAACACTGTCATCATTGTTAGCATGTCTGGCAGGAAATTTGTGTACATTCTCAGATTAACTTGTCTTGTATGCCAGCATGTCTAACTGTTAAAATGTATATAAGCTTTTAAAAATGTTGAGTATTTCCCTGTTTATACAGCATGTGTAAAGAATCTGTCAGTGTTTTGATACTTTTCTAATTGTGCATGTTTGAGAGGGAGATTCTAAAGTACAAACTGTGGAGAACAGTAGGTGATGTCATTAGAATGTTCCTGGTTGCTAGGTGATTATTTGAACAGATGATTGACAGAAAAAAGAACTTTTTCAAACAGCTTACTGTTATTTTTTAAAATAAGATAATTGAGACTGTTAATTAGTGCAGTTTGTCAACTGCTGAGCAGTTTGAGAAAAACAGCTGTTAGTGAAGAGTTGCAGTCAGTGGATAACCATAAAAAGAGAACTCATCAAAAACTGTAAGCCTGCCTTTGCCTTGCTGTTATGTTTTAGATTAGATCAGATACAGTGTTCTCCAGTTAGATTAGGAAAGTTAAGTTATTCAGATAGAGTTTTCTAGAATGATGGACTTCTATCCTACAGTTTAATTTTACATTTCTGGTGTTTGAATTCTGGTGTTTATTGAAAGATATTGATTTACATTCTTGTAATCATTTTATTTATTATTAAATGTTTTTCTTTATTTTACATTGTGGCTGGAAATCAGTGTTTTTCTTTAGTGATTAGAGAGTGTTTATACCTGTTTGATGGTCCCCAGCTCCCCTTGAAGGCCTGGCTGCCCTGGTCATAGCTATCATTTATTTTCATAATTACGTTTCATAATTGGACATGCCTTTAGAAGGGCATAAAGCCATTATGATTGGCAGCAGCATTACCATATTATTTTGGGGAAGGGACACAGCTGGAAATCTGTGTCAGGCTTTCCCAGAAATGTTTGGAAGTGTGAGATTTAAATTTACTTTGAGTATGAGTGCATCAGAGGTCTTAAACTGGGACACATTACTTTGAAGTGTGTAATAAGGAGTTATTATTGGGGGTGGGCAGAAGTATACAGTCCAGTCCTAGATTATAGCGAATGTTTCTATTGTAATCTTAGGAAAAAATTGTGAAATATTACTCCTGTTTAAGTGACAGTCTCACATTGGAGTCAGTAGTGAGGATTGAAGCTCCTTAGTTACTGACCCAGGATAGTAAGGGACGTCACATTAATTAACAGTCCGGTGGGATATTAGCCAGACATCACAGTAGCAATAACTCCAGAACCCATCAGAGGTGAAGTCATATTAAAAAACTTCACCAAAGCCAACTATATCCTCCTAGGGGTTGACATATAAATGATCTCCAATCCCTAGTCCCCACAGATGATCTTGGCAATTATACTAAAGTATACTCTGATGCCGTGTACCCACACAAATGTATAGACTCAGCTGTGCCAGATTAAGAGCCTCAAAAAAAAAAAAAAATAAACAAGCCACCCTGATGGACATTTTGCATAAATAAACTATACAATAAATGTAAGAAGCTGTTGTCTAAGAATACCAAAGGGAGGTCCCAGCATTGGCAAAGTATCCTCCTAAGCCTAAATAAATAAGACAACTTATAGAATCCTATAAGGGCAACTTTGAGAAAAAAATTAGCAAACACAGCTAAGAATAACCATAAGGCTTTCTTCAGCTACATCTATTGCCTAAAAGGTAGGATTCAGATGTGTGCTGAACTAGTGACAAATAATATCACACACATGGATCCTGCAGAAATTACTAACCTACTAGAGGACAGGTTTGGTGAAAATTTCTCCCCTTTATCACCTACAAACATATCACAAACTATACCTGCAACAGCTTCACTGCCCTATATATCTAAATAACATGTAATTAAAGATCAGTCTAAGGCAGAAAAACACAGCCTCTATGTGTCCTGATGGCATGCCAGGCTGCATTCTAAACAAACTAAAACAAGAATTAGCAACTCCCTTAGGCACCCTATTTGACAACAGCTTGAATACAGGATTTGGCCTAGCTGAATGGAAAAGCATGACAGCTATCCCCCTCCACAAGGGAGGCTTAGCAACCGATCCAGGGAATTATAGACCCATGAGCCTGACTAGCCTTATCTGCAAGGCCATGGAACGTATCATCATGGACCTCATAAATAAAGATATAAGTGAACTCCAAACCTTTGATCCAACCCAGTTCGGCTTTGTAAAGTCTCAGTCATGCCTGTTAAACATAATAGACTTCTTCAAAAATGTGACCAGGGCCATAAATTAGGGTAAATCTGTGCACACAGCATATCTAGACTTAGCAAAGGCCTTTGACATAATCCCCCATTCAGACATTATTGACAAACTCACCCAACTAAATGTCAGCCCTCTTTCTGTTAGGTGAGTCACAAATTGGGTCATTAACCATACAGATGCTATCAAAGTGTGACTCCACCTCAACCAGCAGACCCGTCACCAGTGGGGTTCCACAAGGGTCAGTACTGGGCCCCCTTTTGTTTTGTATTTACTTTTCAGAAATTCAGGCCAAAGCAAAGGGGCTGTGGCTGACCAAGTTTGTTGACGACTGCAAACCTGGCATGATCATTGACTCCATAAATGATGTCAGTGTACTCCTAGAGGGGCTTACACAGACCAATGATAGGTGCCAAAGCCATGGACTCAAACTAAATGAAAAAAAATGCATCATCATCCCCTTTAGTAAAAGTAATGTCCCTACTTACTATCAAATAAACAGCAATACCTTAAGTACGAATGCTGTAGTAAGGATTTGAGCACAAAAGACTGTGACCTAAACATTGACCACCATGTGTCCACTATAGTGATTAAGGCATTCTACATCATACATTTGATTAGCAAAGGTGTAGCCTCAAGAGCAAAAAACATTATAACCTCCCTATACTCATTCCTTATCAGGCCCATAACAGAGTATAACACCCCCTTTAACCTCCCTATACTCATTCCTTATCAGGCCCATAACAGAGTATAACACCCCCTTTAACCTCCCTATACTCATTCCTTATCAGGCCCATAACAGAGTATAACACCCCCTTTAACCTCCCTATACTCATCCCTTATTAGGCCCATAACAGAGTACAACACCCCCTTTGGTATGTACCATACCAGGCACCTGCAGCAACTGGAGAGATCCCAGAGATTTTTAGCAAGAAAATCCAAGGTCTTCAGCACATGCCTTACACAGACAAACTGAAGTCTTTGTCACTGTACTCAGCAGCATATAGGCTGCTTAGGGGAGACTTGTGCCTGGCTTACAGAGCAATCTCTGACCCCAACGTGATTAAGTTGCTGCACATCCGTAAGTCAAATGGGACTAGAATTACCCACACCAATGACCTAAATCTGGCCTGCAATTTAAATAGCACATGCTGGAGAGAAAAGTTAATTTCACAGAGGTTGCCACTTCTCTGGAATAGGCTACCAATTCATGTTAAGCAGATTCTATGAGTCGGTTCAAAAGGAGCCTGGATGAATGGATGGGAAACTGCAAATTCTTGCTGGGAATAGGCCCTACATCCCTCTTGAACATGAGCAGTTATTACTAATGATAATCTTAGGCATTGACTAGACTTTTTTTTCTTGAAATATAATGGGTGTAATAGGCTAGGCTTAAAACGACCCTCGGGTCAATAGCCTAGTAACCTTCTATGAACCTATATGGCTCTAACCAAAGCGCTATAATATTTTGTATAGTTTGTAAGCATTAAATATTCAATTTTCAGTATTTTTTTATACTTGAATTTCCACTGTTAACCCAGCTTTTACCAAGTCTTCATTCATAAGCTTTTCACAGTCAGTGTGATCAGTTCTTTTCATATCCTTATAGGCTTCATGTTCTTCCCTTCTCAGCTAGGAAAAAGAATGTTAGCCCATTCCAGTTTATCACAATTCTCTTCACTGATATACCTTTCATTGACTTAATAGGAATCTAAACATAATTTTTGTTTATTTTCTTAAGGGCAGGTCCTGTTCTGGAGTAGCATGTTAGCCAAGCCTATTAACTGTTGCTGCATCTGTACTGACCTCTGATTAGTCTCCACTATTGATTCTATAAAGCCTTCAGTAAATCCTCCATTGATATTTATGTAAAAGAAGACAAGAAATTAAATAATCAGTCTCAAACTGTGGCACAGTAGCAATTGCAAAGTTTGCAAACTGGACTAATCACTTGGCAGCAGAGAACTCACAAGAAATTGTTATTTTCATATCCTTGGCCAAACTTTTCATGTTCACACCACTAGTATCAAATCTTGGAGATACAGTAGCAATATGTAAAAATTTAGGTCTGTTTGAAGAAAGAGAAAAAGTGTAGCCACTTGACTTGTAGTTAATTTCAGGTGTGTGTATATATATATATATATATATATATATATATATATATATATATACACAGTACCGTATTTTGATTAAAAGTTAAAGTTGCATAGGTTATGTCATCAGCTGCGTGTCATGCATGTCAGTCCCATACACGCATTACAGCAATAGGTTAGAAAATAAGGTCCATCGCTGAAGGCCTCAAGTGGGCTATAATCCAAACTCTGCACCAAAATGTTTGCCTGGTTATCTTTTAGGCTACATCCACTAAAGGCTTTCTGCTGGAACATTCAACTCCAGCAGCCATGTATTTTTGGTCAGAGTTCCTGCTCTACCCCTTGATGCTAATTTCTCTAGCTGGAGCAACTTGAATAGAGATCATAGTTTAATTTTCCAGTTGTATCCCAGGCAGCTGGATCCATATACAGAGCATGGTTAAAACTCATTACAGAGTTTCATTATTTAAAATGCTGTCTTCTTGCATTGTAATATTGATTTAGTGCAAGTTCGCCCACTTCAAGGCAGCTGGCTAATTTAAGCTAAATTTGGAGTAAGAGTGTGTTTGATTTACGAGAGGATAATAATAGCCCTAATCTGGGTGGTATGGTCCAGATGAGAATAAATGTATTTATTAAGGTTTCATCAAAGATAGCTCACATTTAAATACTTGTCCCAATCTATAAAATAAGATGTAAAACCAAATATTTTTACCCAAAATTTAAGCCAGTGTACTAATATTTCTGCTGGTAACATTTTTAACTGCCCATTTTGTGGCAACAGGTCACAGAGGTGGCATTTACTGTACCAAAACAGATATTATAAAAGATCTTGAACTTTTAGACTGAAATAATACTTTTGTTATTTAGCAATTAAGGAAAAAAATGTATACTGGCTCCAGAAAAAAAAAATTCATTTCGTTTAAGGGCTTGAGCAAACTGATTTGTAACATTTGAAATTCTCAAAAGTATTACATTACCAGTCTATTGCGGTGGTGGTGCTGCGGTAGCGTTGTCGACTCATAGCAAGATGTTGTCCGTTCGATTCTCAGCTAGAGCATCTTCTGTGTGGAGGCATACGTGAATGGGGCGTGCCTTAGTTGAAGGTTGTGCATCAGGGCTGGTAACCCAGTACGTAAAAATTCACTACCAATCATTAGCGGACCAGAGTTCCGCTGTGGCAACCCCTAACCGAGAAAAGCCAAAAGACACAAACAAATTACATTACCAGTCTGTACTGTAAATTTAACAGTAGACTGCAAAATTGTTACTTTTCGTCTTACTTTTTATGTGCAGATATTTAAACCAACACAATCGTACTGTCACAAAGGAAAATGACAAATAAGAGAGGAAAGCTAGCGAATCAGGAAAAAAAACAAAACAAATAACTTTAAACACTATTTTGCAGGGAGGCACCCCTGCACCCCCCCCCCATGTGGGGGGCTGTGTCCCCCACACCCCCCCCCACTTATATATATTAACTCAAAGATCGCACTACAGTGGGGGAAAAGGATATATTTCCTTATCCCCACTGTTGTGTGTTTTGCTGAATCAGCTTTTGCAAAAGTGCACTTTCGATGTAGTGCACTTTCGCTTAAGTGGGTTTCTATGGCTCTTGTTCGAGATTTTGAAATTTCGATCAAGAAACGTAGACCCATAGTAATAGATGGTAATACATAGTACACTGATGTGTTAAGCATTAACATTCAAAAGGATGGACTCTCATATTTAATGACATATCCTTTAACAGGGAGTACAGCAGAAAGTCGATTATGAAATTAAAATATTGAAAATATATAAAAACCTACTGTAAAATCTTAAATAGTAGCACATTCCTGAAGTTACAGTTCAGTGGGCCAGGTGATTATAATGGTTATTGTGAGGGACAGCCAGAATGCGGGGACTGCTGCCAGGTACAGGGGTAAGTCTGCAATCAGTTAAAGTTCCACATGGAAAATTACTGACACACTGAGCAGGAAATATTGCCTGAGCAGAAGGCAAAAATACATTCTTTCTTAGATGAGCTTTGCAACAATGTTGCAACTATATGAATAGTCTATGTTTCTTAAAGCTGCATCACATTTCTTTATAACAATGTTATGTCCTTAATTACTTTTTTCAGCTTCAAATTTCAGATGGAATTTCATGTTTTTTTATTACTTGCATTTGATAATCTTACTCTTCTCACAGCAGTTATTTCCTTTGTATAGGGGATTCACATAACACAAAAGATATTCTAGTGGAGCTGCGGTGAGTTGATTCTGATGGGTGCCTGCTAATACCCATTTTTGCAGCTGAATGGAACATATCAATAAGAGGCTGCGGTACACAGTTTAAAGTGCACAGTGAGTGTTTGGTTGTGGCAGAATCTAACTCTGCTGTCTTCTAGCTACCTCAGGAACATCTCAACTACTGCACAACAAGGTCCCTGAGTTTTATACTTTAAATATAAATCTTCCAGATGTGTAGCAATCCCAGAGGAATGTAATATGCCAAATTAGTCATTTTTTCTTCATTTCTTGGATTTCAGATTTTTCAATTTGATTCTCAGAAAATAAAACTGCAAATTAAATTTAATGATGCCTTTTTCAAAGTCTTTTATTTTTTTAATGTTTTATTTATTTTTTATTTATTTATTTTTTAAGGTTGTATCAGAACAATTTGAGAATTGGAATCTTCTGTATCTCAGAAATCAAATTAGAAGCTTTTTGACAAAATAGCTGTAATTTTGATACAACTCCTCCACGTTAATTTTTGCTAACATGCCCATCGGGATGCAGTCCACCTTTCTACATAAACGAAATCCTGCTTATGACACAAAAGCTAAATTCACTAATGGTTATCATGGCAAAACATACCATGGCACATCTCTCTGAAGCTTGCTATCATTGGAGGTTCATTATCAGCTGTCACTGGTCCAACTGAAATTAGTCCAGAAACAAGTCAACTTATCTAAAGTTGTTATCTGTAAGGATTTGCCACATTAACTTAGATGGCAGTGAATTATCCCTTACAAAATATGAAGAAAATTCATTGACTCTCAATATGTTACATTAGCTGGAGCAATCTGGAATAAACTTCCCTACGTGAGGTATAGATCAGAAAAAAAACTTTCCTTTAAGGCTGCATTGAATTTAAATTCTCAGTCAACCTTCACTGGTACTTATTGAATAACATAATCCAGCTAGTTAGATTGTGCTAGCCTGTACTTGTGGCATATGAGGACAAAGCTCTGATGGCAGCCCAAGCAGCCTGAGTTCATATAGCATCCTGAGCTCTTAATGGTGCAGGCAGGAACAATGGGAGAGTCTTTCCTGGAGGCAGATGTGAAAGCTTGGAAATACCACATGGTTAGTTGCAGGTATTGGCTGGGGTGGCATTTTCCTTATGGGGACAGGACTGTTGATGAGTCATCCCAAGGGAAGGATGATATGCCAACAAGCCCATTGCATATCCTTCCTTGGGATGGGATGGGTGTGCATGGGTGGCAGGAATTCAGAAGCAGAAACACTACTTGATAGCACTGTGACAAAGGGAGATTCTGCCAGGACAGCTATCTGGAATTTTGTAAATAATTATATGTCATTTGTGAATATCGATATGATCTATATAAGATGCTTGTGTTACAAATGCATTAGAACTGTATATCATAGTCAGGAATCTAGCAAAGCTTAGTTTAGATATTTTTCTTCATTTATTTGAGACTGTTCTGCAATGTTGTTTTAAATATTTCCTGTGATTTTGAACTCTGATACCATTGTAAGTATGTATTTTGTATTGTTTCATTCATTTATTATTTATTATTAAATATATTTAAACATGAGATGTTTAAGTTCTTAGAGTACGTGCATATTTATTTAGTGACACTGTGGCCCATTCCTAATAGCCTTCTTTTTGGTCAAACTACCATTTGTATTAATAGTAACATTACACAGTAAGACTGGACATCCTTTGTTAAGGGCCTTAAAGTAGCTGATAAGGAGCTGGCTGGTGGCAGTGATAACTACCTTATAGTCTGTGCAAAAGGGAGCATAGCTAGTAAATCTGTGCCAGCCTTTCTCAGGTGTGTGTGTGTGTGTGTGTGTGTGTGTGTGTGTGTGTGTGTGTGTGTGTGTGTGTGTGTGTGTGTGTGTGTGTGTGTGTCTACTTGGGCAGGGACACGAAGCACTGTTTGGACAGAGAGGGTGCTGGAGGTCTTGGTCTAGCTCCTCAGCTGAGATCTCATCTCTATAGCTGTGCCTGTGGGAGTCTTACTGGGGATCTGGAGAAAGAGGGAGAAACCAGCCCTGGACTTACTGTGGACTCTGTGTGCTCTAATAGAAAATTGCACTTGATGCAGAGAGCTGCATCTCGTAATACTGTGTGTGTACCTTGCCATCTTTTCAGTGTATGTCTCCTACTGGTGCCAGTGGTGAGAACTGAGGCTCTTTGATTACTGGTTCAGTTGTGGGGTGTCACATTTATTGGTGGCAGTTTTGGGATCACATCACTTACTAGGATTCAGTGGTGAGGACATTGAACTCCTGAACAGTGGTCACTAATGAAGGTATTTGTACTCAAGCTGCCACACAGTGAACATTCAGAGTTCAATATTACAATAGTTTTATTTATTTTTTTAGGTAGCTTAGTTAGTCAGGGAGAGCAGACAAGGATGTAAGGAGAGGAGTATGGCAAGCTGACAAGGAACCAGTTGGCTGAGATGTGCCAAGACAAAGGATTGGTGTATGCCAACTTGACTAAAGCAGAAATGGTTGCAGCCTTAGTTGCAGCTGCATTACAGACCAGCAACCAGGAAGCCGACCAGATTGGACTTGGGGATGTAGAACTCTCAGAAAATGGACAATTCAACTTTGCCTCAGAGGACTTAAAAATCCATCTGGAGTGAGAGACTTGAACTGGAGGTTAAATGTTTGGAAATAGAATCAGCAGAGAGACTGCAGTGTTTGGAGGCTGAAGAAAAGGAGAAACAGAAACAAATGGAATTAGAGTCACCAGAGAGACTGAGACATCTGGAGGCTGAAGAAAATGAGAGGCAGAGACAACATGAAAAGGAAATGCTGACTCTTCGTCAGGGTCATGGAGGTAACTGAACCCCAGAAGCAACAAAAGTCAAAAATTTCTTCCACAATTTAGAGAGGGTGATAATTTTGATAGTTTTATTCATATGTTTAAAAGGGTACGTAAACAGTATAATGTTGACCAAGGGCTCTGGGTATCGTTCCTGACCCCCTTACTTCATGATAAAGCTGTAACTGCTATTTCTAAATTGTCTTATACTGATTGCTTAAATTGTAATACTGTTAAAAATTGTTTATCAGAGTTTTTTAAGTTAATACCTGAAGCTTATAGAAAAAAGGTTTGTGAATATAGCTGCAAGGCAGATGAAAGCATGTGAGAATATATTGTTGAGTTAAGCACTTATTTTGATAGATGGGTGACTGGGTGTCAGGTCACCACTTTTGAAGGTTGGCAGACCTTTTGGCGAGGGAATAAGCCCTCAGTACTTTTCCTGAGGACACGAGAATCTGATTATCAGATAGGGAATGCAATATCACAGATGAGTTGGGGAAAAATGGAGATGTATTCCTAGCAAGCAGTGCATCAATGTATAGAAAAGGGATACCCAGTGCTGCTCATGGGTCTAACGGAACCCATGGTGGGCAGCCTAAACCACACCAACAGAGTCCTTCAGTAGCAGGGGAAGCCACTTGTTCAGGTACATCACCAGGACCAAGGGTTAAATGTGTTAAATGCATCCATTGGAGCCATATAGCACATAGATGTCCACAGAGGCAAGGTGGGGAACAAAAGGTGGGAGAGCCAGTAAGTGGGAATGACAGAATGCTAACAGTAAGTTGTCTGGAAACAACAAGGGTACCAAACTACGACAAGAGGTTTTATCCTATCTTAGTAGATGGAAAACAGGCAACTGCTAAGAGAGACACAGCCTCTGACCTAACCATTGTGAAGATTGCAATGGTTAAATAGGAGCACTACTTGCTTTGGCAGTCTACTCCAGTCAGAGCTTTAGGAGGGACCCCATTCCAAATACCTTTGGCTAAGGTTCACCTTGACTTGGAGGGTGGAAAAGGAAGGAAGCAGGTAGGTGTCTTTCAGGATATCCCTGCAGATGTCCTGATAGGGAATGATTTTGATAATGCAGTATGTTATGTGCACACAGTTACATTCAGTCAGGCTTGGAAACAAGCATGTGGGTCTGGTAGCCTGGAGGGGACCTAGACAGACCACACACTTGAAGCCTGGACTGGTGAGGTGGTTACTTCAGTGAGGGAGCTACCCTATAGCAGTGAGACTGATGGTGAGTCACAGCTGCTGGTGGGTACTGATGTTCCCTTGGACAAAGTAACTGAAAGGGCAGAGGTGAGTAGTAATACCCAGGCTGACAGTGAGGCACCACTGTCAGAGGATACCAGACTTACTGTGGAAGAGGAGCTAGGAAGGGTTACAAAGACAGCTGAGACAGGCGTAGCTCTCAGAACCTACATTACAGGGCTTGAGGGAGGTAGCCAGAAAGGTGCTTGATTCTCAAGGAAAAGGGGAATCTGTTTACTGGGACAAAGGGTTACTATGTAGAGAGAGTGGGCCCCAGAGGGAGGGCTAGAGGGTGAGAGAATACAGCAATTGGTAGTGCCCAAAGCCTATCGCAGGGCACTTCTTGCCATAGCCCAGGATATTCCCTTTATAGGTCATATGGGCATAAAGCATACAAAGAGACATATTATGCAGAACTTTTATTGGCCTGGGACTTCCAGAGATGTAACCAGGTCCTTCTGGACCTGTGAGCAATGACAAAAGGTAGGCAAGGCAGGAGAGTAGATGAAAGCTCCTTTGATGGTTTGCCTGTGATTGAGGAGCTGTTTCAGAGGGTAGCTATAGATATTGTGGGGCCACTGAGTACCCCAAGTCCTACAGGGAAGAAGTATTTCCTAGTGGTAGTAGATTATGCTACCAGATACCCTGAGGCAGTGGCTCTGTCCTCCAATGAGGACATAAAGGTGACAAATGCTTTGTTATAGATTTTCAGCAGGGTAGGTTTCCCAAAAGAAATACTGACTGACATAGGCACCAATTTCATGTCAGACCTGCTGGCTTTTCTGTGGAAATACTGTGGGTGAAGCACCTAAAGACCACCCCCTACCATCCTCAGGCTAATGGTCTGGTGCAGACATTAAACTCTACATTAAAGACCATGCTATGGGTATTTGCAGACCAGTTTAAGAGGGAGTGGGACAAATATTTGCCCCATCTGTTGTTTGCTTACAGAGAGATACCCCAGGAATCTACAGTTTTTTTACCCTTTCATTTGCTGTATGAGCATAAGGTGAAGCAGACCTCTAGATTTGATTCATGATGAGTGGGAGGGTGAGTGTGAATCCCACAAGGAGTCTGTTTTGGCATATGTCCTAAACCTCAGGACAAAGCTCAGGGAACTCATGGGTTTGTCCCAGGAGAACCTGGCAGAAGCCCAACAGTAGAAAAAGGACTGGCATGACTGGAATGCTAGAGCTAGAGAGTATGCTGTAGGACAGCAGGTTATAGTTCTCATTCCTGTCAGACACAACAAGCTACAGGAAGCTTGGGAATGACTCTTCATAGTTGTAAGGAAGGTCAGTGATGTTAACTACATGGTAGAACTGCTAGGCAGGAGGCAGGGGCACAAACTGTATCATGTGAACATAATGAAACCTTACCATGATAGGGAGGCCCTGGTGCTAAGTATTTGCAGTAGAAGGCAGGAGGAGTCTGAGAGGGATTTATGGCTACAGGGAGCCAGCCAGCAAAATCCCAAATTACTATGGTGGAGCCTAGGGTTGCAGATATATGATACGACAGTGTAGGACTGCAGTGGGATTAGCAATTCCAACACAGATGGGCTGTCAAGACAGTGTATGGGGTAGTGTATTCCCAGATAGGCTCATTAATCTCAAGCAATGTTTCACAAGGGTCACTTAAAAAACTAGCTTGAGTCTTCGAGTGGGGGAAGAAGTGTGACAAGGACATTAGGATACAGTTATTTTCAAAAACAAAAAAACAAAAAAAGTTCAAATAGGTCAAGTGTGTAGAGAACATCTAAAAATCATCAGATAAACAAAACCAAATTTATTGTGAATCACTTTGTTGTAAATTACTTTGTAGGTCAAGTGCTTTTATCCTTCCACAATAGGTAGGACTTCTTCAGAAGGCAATGATTTTTTTGATGTTCCTTACACACTTGTAGCTGCGTGACCTTTTTTTGATTTCTTGATTTTATCATTGACCTGCATGGCCACATGCTCTTTGTTGGTCCATGGTTTGATACATTGATTTTGTCAATAAAACTTCTTACAAGTTTCCCATTGTTGGACTCAACACAATTCCTGTCCCAACTCTCACAAGTTCAGTGCAAAGAACAAGATGAAGTTTTTCCCTTTTCCCAAGGGTGAGTAACCAGGCAATTAATATGTAGAGTTGTGTGATTATTTGTGGATATAGGGTATCTCACTACAAAATAAATGGATGGTCTGTTTCCCCTTATCTTTGGGAAAAATCAGTTATTTGGAATTGCAGGTTTTCTTATTTGTATGTTTTGGGGTGCAACATAGTAGCTCTTAGTCATCTATCATGGACGCATAGTATTTTGTTATCACAGCAAAAAAATAAATGAATAAATATCACAATACATCAGAATGAGACGCACCTGCTCTAAAGATTCAACCTTTCAGGAATACCACAGTTTTAGAGAGCAGGGGCATCAGATGGGACATGTTCTTCAGGCCAGCAATTGGGCAAATACACTCAAAAGGGAAGACCTATTGACCTCTTAACAACGGGAGCAGCAAAGCTTGGCACCCATTAGACTAGTGACCACTTATGGCAGGAATTCTGATTTATTAATCAACAGTGTACAGAGACACTGGAATATTCTACAGAGTGATCACAACCTAACTAACATTCTATCAGACATATGCCAGTTTTCATTTCGTAAAGGGAGAAATCTTACTTCCCATTTGAATCATTATAAATATTCACATTTCAGGACACCATTCCATGAGGTTCAAACTACATTATCGGGCAAGGTGCTTATAGGATGCTTCCTATGTGGGCATTGCGCTCACTGCAATAAGGTTTTTAAAGCCAAACAACTCACAAGTAAGAACTGTGGTACAGTTTATGACATTAATTGTTTTGCCAATTGCAGTAGTGAATGGTTGATATATCTAGCACCATGCAGCTGTGGCTCCTTTTATATAGGGAAAACCTCATGATCACTAAGATTGAGAATTTCTGAGAATACCAGTGATATGAAGAACAAAAAACTAAGTAGTGCTTTATATAAACATTGTCTGAAACATTCATCTGCCAAGTTCAGTTTTATGGTAATAGATATTATAAAAGGGAATAAATCCAGCAATGTGGGGTGGCATTCCATTCTTGACACCAAAGAGAAAAAATGGATTGTTAAACTGGGGGGTTTATTTCCACCTGGATTAAATGAACAATTTTAGATCAACCAATTACAAGCCTATTATAATTAAGTGCATGTATAAATGACTATTTGAAATGCATTTTATTTTACACTGGGGAAGACTGTGTTGTGTAGCAGCCAAAACCGGTTTGTTTGTGCATTGCATTAACTAAATGCATTTTTTTTAACCTTACAGTTTGCTGGCTTACACTTTTGTTTTTGAATTTTAAATTGTTTAAGCAGTGCAATTGTCTTTCACGCAGGGGGACCTCTTTTGATGCGAATACTTCAATGTACCACAACCTTAGACTTAGTATGTAACTCCAAGTTTGCAATTTGTGCCTTCCAAGGTTTACAGTTCCAATGCAAAGAATTTCAACAAGCACCTATATCTTCACCTAGGCATACTTCCTTTCATATGCTTTTGCTTTCGCTTCTCTTTACCTCGGTAACACCCTATTGAGTTTTCTTGCCTATTTTACATAATAAAGGATAAGGCATTAATCTTGTATCAGTACATTTTGTGTAGGATTTAGTTTAATTTTTCATTTAATTTTCCTGTATATTTTGAAAATATATACTTAGCATTTGTAAGCAAATGTGACAACTTTTTATTTGCAAAGGATTAATTATTTTCTTTAGTGCCATCTGCAGCAATTTGATAGAATGAGAAAAATGCAAACTCTTTTAAAAGAAAGAGAATACTTCTTGGTGATTCAAAGAACAAAATGTTGCATTCTGGGATGCAGTGACTACATCCCTTTAGTCACAAGGCATCCTGTGATAAAAGAGAAATGATTTCTAACTTGACAAATGATTCTTAACCATGAGCAGTCACATTCTCGGAAACTATTGTCACCTACAGCAAGAATTCCTAAAATAAATGGAGCTAACTAGAAATGTCACATCCTTTAAGTAGGCCTGCAGTACTGAAGCTTTGGTGAAACTAAAATATTTGGAATTTGTATTGCCCATAATTCTGTACCTGAGGGCTATGCATATTTTACTATGCTGACACTCTACTCCTGTTGTTTTTGCAGCATGTTCCCTCTAGATGATATATGGTTTCTCTGCATTTTGTGATTCTGTCTGTACCCAAATCCAGTATGGTGAGTCATCCATTTCATATACACATTATGACACATTTTTTTATGTCACTCTGTCTCTTTCAACCCAGATAATTAATTCTACCAGTATACAACTTCTGCGTGGGATGATTTTCACACACTAATTATTGTGTCTGTCTGTCATATAGAGTGTTGTGATTAAATCTCTGATCATAACCAACATTTTATGAGTTCAAGTCATGGCTGTCAAAAACTTCACATTAGGAGCTGAGTAAAACAAAGCTAGAGAGTTAAATATTGGCATTCATATCAAGGATATGTAATAAGTAGTCATAGCTGGAGAAACCTCAACATAAGGCTTTTTAATAAATGGAGCTTTCTCTGCCCTGTGTACTACCACTTGGAGGAACAAAACGTGTAGCCACACAGACAGCAGGCAGATGTAAAATGTACATCAAATGAGTGATCAGCTTTAAAAACAGCTATACAATTCTCTTTGCTACACTGAAGTGTAAAATTGGTGTTGTACTATGGCAGCTATTGTTGTGGTTTAGCATGGAACTAGAGTTTAACATTATTGAAGCAAATGCTTTATATAGACATAAAAAAGGAATGTACAAAAGGTGATTTTAAGTTTTGCATAATAAAGGAAGTGGTCCAAGATCATAGAAGAGGTTTATGGGAGACAAAGATAGAATACAGGAAGCTATAGTGGCAACTATTTTTAGATGCTGCTAAACCTCCAGAATTGAATGATTACAAACTGATAACCTCTGTATTAAAATTAAAATTAAAATCCACTAGGTTACAACTATAATATTTATATATTTTTATGAGATGGAGTATTTTTAGTCTTTTGTTTATCTTTATTTTTATATTAAAGGTAATATGATCAAATTAGAGTAATTATTTTCTATACACTTGAGTTTGTATAGATAAGTTCCATCTTACTTAATAAATGATTTATGATAAAGGATTTATAACATAATACTTAGTTTGTATATGTAAGTTCCATCTTACCTATTAAATGATTTATGATAAAGGATTTATAACATAATACAGAGCAGTTTTGCAATACATGGATTATGATAAACTTTTGTTTTTATCATACGGTCCCAAAACAGTTTAATTGATTTCTATTTGTCATAGGTATATTTGTTTTTATATACTGCAGTGGTGGTGCTGCGGTAGCATTGTTGCCTCACAGTAAGGCGTTGTCCTGTTTGATTCACAGCTAGAGCATCTTCTGCATGGAGACATGTGTGAATGAGCATACCTTCATTGAAGGTTGTGCGTCAGGGCTGGCAACTCGGCATGTAATCAGACACATATTAGCGCATAAATTGTTAATTAATGACCATAAGAAAAGTATAAATAATATAAAAATATGGGAGCAAATCTTCAATATTGTGTTGGCCTAGGGGTTCTTATCCACTATTACTCAGGACACATATTTATAAGACTGATTCAATCTTAGATTTGACATAGATCCTAACAATAATACAGATTGTTGACTTTTTCATGTTGTATTTCTTTTTTAATAATTTGTATTAATATATAATGCTTATGTAACTTCTGGAAGCAATCATGTATATATTGTATATATTTATAGTGTGTAGTTATGTAATTGAAAAACAATAAAAGACGGATTATTGAAAAAAAAAAAATCTACTGCCAATCATTAGCGAACCGGCGTTCTGCTTTGGAAACACCTAACCAGGAAAAGCCAAAAGATACAACATATTTGTTTTTATATAAATTAATCAGCGCAGTATATTTTTTGTAAATGGTTTAAAACAAAAGTTTTTTGCATAGATATGAAGAATTTTTAATTAAAGATACATTTATTTATACTTGTTTATGTTTTTGCTAATGCACAATGGGCATGGCAATAATGGGAAAGTGTATATAAACAGGGGAGCAAATGTAGTATGTATTTCTGATGAAGTCTTAGCATGTGCGGGCAAAAATGTTGTGTTTAATGGTTTGGGCATTTAAAATTTTAAGTGATGATAAAGTTTGGTCTACTTGACCACCCTAATGTTGCTAGCTGAAGTATTTAGACAATAAGTGTCATCTTTTTCGGATTACTGAAAGGTGCTTAACAAAGTTGTCTTCTTCATGAGTTCAGCTCTATAAACAAGAAGTGAGCATTTCTTCAGCTCAGAAATGTTAAGAAAGCCCAATAGACTGAAGAGTCTAGGGAGTGAAATTCAAAACACCTATATGACTAAATGTGTTTCATCATGCCAAAGTAGGCTAGGTGTTTAGAAATGGCTCTCTTGTTCCCTGGTTAATAATATTCTAGCAAATCCTAACTGAATTTACTTAGCAAACTAAATGATACCTCAAACTTCCACACCATGGTCTTAAAGGTAATAAATGAACTGCTAGTTTCATTTGTAATCTTCTACAACATTTTTCTCAGCAAAATCAAAATATTTCATGTATGTGCCCCACTGCCCAACAAGCTCCTGGAATATTTTCTAAGCTTTGAAGCTTAAATACTATTTTTTCTACAGAAAGAAGTTCTTAACATTATATATTCCTGTCCAGGGAGAAAAACTTTGAAAATTGAGTCAACTGTACAGGATAACTGAATAAATGCACAATACTTTTTTTATTAGCAAAATTTTGCAAAGCAACAAAACTCCAAGAAGGCTACTGTCTGCTTGGAGTTATACTTTTATAAAAAGAAATTTGAATTTCTCTAAAAATGTTATTCATCATTCCATACAGCTCAGGAGGTAGGTGTAAAAGTAACACAGAATCTGGAGTTGACTAGGAAACGTGTCACCAGCCACAAATCTCTGACCTCTTGTTTGCTGTTAAAGAAAAATAACGGAACAGTGCAGATCTGATGGAGAAAACAGTCAAAGATATTTCTGAAAATGTACCAGCTATCCTTCCTATCTTTCTTTCTTTCCTTGCAATAGATTTGTTGAAAACTTGCTAGAGATTCCTGAAAAAGGAACCAGCTTATTAATCCAATAAGCCTAAACTCAAGGAACTGTTCTAGGTAGGTTTCAAGCAAACATTCATCAGCTAATGGTTAATAATCAATTCACTTCTTGCCGCTGCTATTGTTTTTCTCTTAACTGAAGGCTTCTGGAATAGATTATATATAGTCTATTCTCGCTGACCCCATGTCTGCTGTACTTTCCTTCTGATTACTGATGTTAGTAGAGTCACACAGTAACCGTGGCTACAGTCATTCAGTTAAATGTATGTATTACTGATATATTACTGCTGCATTTCATTTTTCTTTTGTCTTTTTTCTTTTTTATTCCTGTGTTGCTTTAAGCCTTAATTTAATGCATTTGACTAGCTCAGGAAATGACATCATGTTAAAAAGTGGTTAAAAAATGCATTTCTGTAGTTTGTTTGTATCTGATGAAGTTCCTGTTATTATTTGGGACGAAAGTGCTTCTATCTACACCTGTTTTCTGTTGCAATAAACTAGAAGTGATTGTTGGAGTTTCTGGTGTACTTGCTACTTCATTTTTTGGTTGGAAATCCTCTTTTGGTGTGGATCCCTTGGCTCTTACTGCCTGCATCCTGTGGTTTGTGACTTTTTCTTCCTGCTTGTGGTTTTATTAGTTTTTTTGGATCACACAGTAACTGTACCCGAGTTAAAACATTTCCTCTTACCAGATGGGAACTTTTTAAAGGGGTATAGCCTACCAGGCTATTCTCTGGTTTAATAAGTTCATGCCTCCCCTGAAAAAAACATACTCATTTGTGTTTTTTGGCCTGGCTATCTACAGCAGTACTAGATCTGTGTTCTGTTATATGATTAACTATTTCTTGTTTTTCTTTAGTGGGTGGGCTGGAAATGTATTATGACAACATGAAATACAGATGTGTTTCACTTCCATTACCACAGCTGAGCATTGATTCAAGCATAGGGTGCTATCTGAAGGAAATCACTGCATATTAGGGCTTCAGTTCTACCCTTTCCAGATGGTTGTTATGTAACCCGAGGACTTTATCAAATCCATATTGCTAGCAGTTCAGGGCAAATCTTTACTGTCCCTTCAGTCGAGTGAAAGTATTTACATATTATCTTGCCCACAAATTGAAATGGCTGTGGTTACAAGTGTCTGGAACCATCTCTGTGCATTTACATATGTGAGAGTCTGAGGATCAACATCATGTGCAAAATCATGAGTTCTAACCTTTGTCACATAAACATCTCAGGTCCATGACACTTGCAATTGTGTGTGCATGTGTGTGTGTGCATGTGTGCGTGCGCATGTGTGTGTGGGTCTGCATGGACCCACTCTAACATGCTTTCTACTGGACAGAGCACTGTCTTCATTTTTGATTCTTTTGACCTGCATTACTTATACATCTGTGGATGCTAAAAATGTTTTTCCATTACTACCTTGCCGCTTATTTTCCTACTTAGGGCAGCCTTTGGAAATTGTCTACTCTGTTGTGTAAGCAAGGAATTCATACTTATTTACTGTTAAGCAACCCACTATCCACTGACTGCAGCAAGAATTTCCTTCATTAGAGATATCACATTGCTGTTGTGGTTGATTTCTCTTCTTAACATTTTCTGCAGTTTACCTAAAACATGGCAGCCTTTGAGCTACTTCATCTGAGAGTAAGTTGATATTCTTTACAAATAGGTATTAACAAACAGACAAACACCTGAATTTAAGGCAAAAGCCATGTGTTAAAATAAAAGAAAGAAAACAAACTTTTCATCACTAATAACATTTTGTAATAAACAAAAAAGCAAATAATTGTATTTTTTGTATTCATGATTATTAAAATATGAAAAAATGGTTGCCAGAATTTTCAAGTGGGATTATAAAATTGTATTTTTCTTGAACATCTGTTGTTAAGTATGCATTCTCTAGCCCTCATCAAGCATGCAGTATTCAGTTTTTAGCTACATGCCTCCTAGATATTTTCCAAATATTTAGTGTTGTTTTATGTCTGGTCTGGGACTGATGAAATGCCACATGTCATATTTGCAGAGTCTAGTGACAGTCAAACTCTAGCTGACTATATTTGAACTTGCGTTGCCAGTTAATACAATAACTCAAGGGCATTTTCTCCCATTTTGTCTTTGCCTTCCTACCATTTTCTATCCTCATCTTCATATATATGCATAACATTTTCATTTTGGCTGTCTGCCTTATCCCTCTCTACATGCTTTGTCACACGTTGGACATATGTTTAAAGGAAATCTGCTGGCATAGAAGAAAGAAGAGGGTGACTAGTGTCACAGACCATAAACATGGGTGGTAATTGTGAGTTAGAGGTATAAATCAAGACTGTAAATGTGGTATACCCACTAATAACCCATTTTAAATATTTCATAGCTGGGCTTTAGGCAGAGATAACACTTTGGGAGTGAGTAAGTCTTTAAAAATCATTTGCTACATCTCCATTGCCAAGAAAATGAAGGCATGTGAGTTCCTCTGGAGATAATTGTATTAATTTTAAGAAGAACCTAAAGCAGATGTATCACACCCTTTAAAGTCCCTTAGCACACTGTCTCCAGTTTTGTCCAGTTATAAGATGACAGGTCAAGCCACCATGTCGAAATGCAGCATTATTTAGTCCAATCGCATCATGGTCTGCAAACAGAGATGACCATTTCCCCATAGAAACATTTTTTTTCTTTTTTGTATCAAAAATATCATAATCAGATATTCATCTTGAATGGGTAACATATGTCTTACCTCTTGAATGTGTCACATAAATCTTCACTTCTCAAATATTATTAGCTCAATTACTCTGCACTTCAGTTCTCTTTCTGCTACAGGGTCACATGAAGCATATGGTCTGAGAAATCTATTATGGTTATAGAATGGCTTGGCCATTCCAGTTTCATTACTAGACTATTTCTTTGAAATAAGACTGCAAAGAACTGTAAACTACCAGCCCTTGATGAAGAGAGGGTCAAACCTTGTACACACCATATATGGGGCTGTACGCCCTGTACTGTCTTGCTTAATAATATTTCTAGGATGGCACATCCTCAATGGAATTTTGAATATTTCAGTGAAATGGACAGTGGTGAAACATGAACCACAGAACCAAGCGACTGATAATGCATATTAACCTAATGTTACAAAAGTCACAATGAACACAGGTGATCATAAAAGGTTGTTTCAGGACACTGACATAATGTATAGCATTCCACTAACAAGGAAAAAAATAAATATAAAAAAGACACAGTCTCTTTTGCTTTCATGCACACATTCACTTACACATGCAAACAGAAAACATACACACACAAATGGATTCTTCTAATTTCGTGCACGCATTCACACACACACACAGTTTTATTTCCTTAACTTATTTTACACTCGCTAAACAGCAAAAGTGCAGTTTAGGGAGTGTAAAATAACGTCTTGAGCGATCTCACTGCTCACTCTCTCATATACACACACAGTCTCTTCTTTCACACACACATACATTCTGCTTTCATGCACACATTCACTCACACACAGACAGATACATAAAAACACTCATACACATATATACACACATTAACTTTTTTGTTTTACTCCATGCCTGGCTCCCCGGTGGTTGGGGACTGCTGCCTTAGATGATGCTGTAAATGAATCCAGTACAGCTTTCCTAAATAACCTTGCACCTTCTAGAATGAAGAGGTTAAAAGCTAATAATACAATCTGGCTATCCAAGAAGAGTAGAATGCTAATAGGTTCATGGGTTCATAGATTAGTACTAAGCTATCTGCCCTTGTGAGCCATTTAGACTCAAACCCTGCACCTTGTGCTTGCAAGGCAAACACCTTAACCATTAGACCACCCTCCCAATGTACAATAAAGAAACAGTTTGGAAAGAATGGCAAAAATATAAAATGTAATAATATCTTGAAAACTTCAGAATGTCTCACAACTCTACTAAAAGGCAAATAAATGAAGGCAAAAACTACACTACAGCAACATTCAGAACAGCAGTAAACACAACCGTGTAAGTTCTGGTCAGCCATTAAATAAATATTACATTCCAGCCAAAACAATTCAACCCTAACCCCTGTCCCAATAACTCACCACTCAAAACTGTAATATAATTCAACTCTTATTTTGAAGATAGTATATAATCTCTAACATCTAATCATAGCCCTGCCAAACATATATCAGCACATCTACTTTCATCTTCAAACCTGTGCCCATATCCTAGATAAAACTAATTTAAAAAAAAAATCAAACCATGCTCTGCTTCAGCTGATGACCTTCTAAGTTAGTACCTTAAAACAGCAGCCACTATCATCACCTGTCCTGTCCCAACCCTTATATATCGGTCAATCCAGGAATCCCACCCTCTCTCTGTCTATAAAAAAAAAATCACACAACCTCTACACAAAGGTGGAAATTCAGCAGACATCACTAACTTTAGACCTATAGTAGTCTTATCCACTCTCTCCAAAATACTTGAAAAAATGTGTTCAAATTGCTAAATTACCTCCTGCAGGAAGACCCCCTATCTGGAACATAACATGGCTTCCCTTCCTTCCCATAGAACTAACACTACACTTCTAACCTTTATAGAGATTGTCAATAAAGCTAGACATAATGACAAGCTAGTCTTCTCCCTATTTCTAGACTTTTCTAAAGCCTTTGATGCAGTTCATAACAGCAAACTTCTACTTCCAGTAAACCAGATACCCCCCTTCATTTGCCTCTCATCCTTTTGCCTGCCTTAATTAATTTATTTAGAGTCACTTTTTTTTCTTTTTTTTTTCTGAGTGGAGAAGCAACATGACTTTACCCAGCCTCTGCGGTGTTATCTCAAACTTAACTGCCGATATTTGTGACCCACTACCCCCTATAAATGGAGCTACATTTTATTTCTTTCACCTCACCCTGTGTAATAAAAGTAACAGTTTTACATACTTAAAATAGGAAACAAATAAGCAAAGGTGACACAAAAGACGAATGGGATGGAAAGAATTTAAATGATAATTTTTACATTTGGTGTTTTATTTGAACTTATTATTAGTTATGTCTGGCAGTTAGTACAGATGATTAAGGCTATAAGCTGTTTTCTGTAGTCCAGAGTTTGACTCCCTCTTCTTCCATTTGTGTATTATCTGACCCTAAGCAAGGCCACTTAATCAGAGAGCTCTTCCATAAAATAAAAAACGCAAATCCAAACTAGCAAAACCGAAACAAGAAAAGAAAATGAGCAGGCAATGGAATATCCAACTGTTTGTGTGTAAGCGCTTTCACTGAACAAAATACTTCAGCTTCTTCAGACAAGTAAAAACTATTCACTTCCCAGTTTAAAAACCAAACACAAACCTGCTGAGTCAGTGGGCTGGGCCAGCCCAATGCATGATGTCATGCAGCATTAAACATTTAAAGCAACATTGACTAATTAAACCATGTTGCCCAAATGATAGTCTTAACCATCTAAAAAAGTTAATAAAAAAGTTTACCATTTCCAACCCAAGACAAAAAATAAATACAAATACAATTGGGATGGTAAATGATGCTTAAAACTAGGCCATTGTTATATAAAAAATAAAAAATAATGATAATAAATAAAGTGTGTACTGTGTAAATGTACTTTCAGGAGTAGTTCAGAATAACTAAATGAAGTACGGAACACCAAACTGTAGCGCTTTCATTCACTTTATTTTACGTGAAATTGCAAATTGCAACTGCTGCTTACTCTTTTCCAGGGTTAAATGAAGCCTTATCTATCAAGAACTTGTTGAAGCTTAAAGCCCTGGCAAGATAGGGGTGGCAGCTTGTTTGTTTCACACAAAAATGTTTAAAACATCTAACTGACTTTTCTTTTTTTTATATTTGTTTATGAGTAAGACTTTCTATGGTTTTATATGTTTTTACATGTATAACACCACATGGCAAGGTGTACAAGTCTTGTATGATGTATTTACATGTTGGTTTTTTACATTAACATAATGTAACTCAATTTAATAACATAACATATTTCTATGCCACACATTTACACAGTACACACTTTATTTATTATCATTATTTTTTATATAACAATGGCCTATTTTTAAGCATCATTTACCATCCCAATTGTATTTGTATTTATTTTTTTGTCTTGGGTTGGAAATGGTAAACTTTTTTTATTAACTTTTTTAGATGGTTAAGACTATCATTTGGGCAACATGGTTTAATTAGTCAATGTTGCTTTAAATGTTTAATGCTGCATGACATCATGTACTTGGGCTGGCCCAGCCCACTGACTCAGCAGGTTTGTGTTTGGTTTTTAAACTGGGAAGTGAATAGTTTTTACTTGTCTGAAGAAGCTAAAGTATTTTGTTCAGTGAAAGCGCTTACGTACAATAAACAGTTGGATATTCCATTGCCTGCTCATTTTCTTTTCTTGTTTCGAGAGAGCTCTTCCATGCTAAGTATAAAAAAGGTCCAGTTGTACAGGTCTTCTACCGTCAGTTAACAAATACAGATAAGTAAAAAAGTAATTCCCCACTGTGTATTAAAAATCATATTTAAAATAAACCCAGCCTTCTACTTTATCAGATCTCAGTAGTTACAGCACACCAAATTGCAGCAGGTGGTCAATTGATTGATAGTATTCCAAACAGGTTTTTCTTGCCTTTATTTTAGAAGGCCTGCTTAATGCTGAAGAGACAGTCAAATAAGGCATTTTTATAACAAGCAGCATGGTGTAGAGGAATATAGCCATGACTTTTACACAGGTAATCTGGGTTCATTGTGCAGCCTGGGTGTCATAGCCACTGGCAGGAAAGGATAAGCATGCCCATTCTCCAATGGACAGAATGTGTGCAAGGTGAACACAAGACAGTTAGATTTTCTTGGCAGAAGCCAAGGAAACAATGGCTAAGCTCCCCTGGGTAAGTGAGACAGCTTGCTGACACCAGCTCCTTGCTGAAGCAAGGAGCCGATTAGGGTGGTCTAGTCATTGCATAGTCCACCCACAAGATGCTGCCATGGACATATGGGGAACGTGGAATGAAAGTAAGGAAAAACTCATAGGAGTATGATACAGATGCAGGATGAGTTGTTCTTCTTAATGACCTTGACCCCTTTTGCTTCAAATCCAGGGAAGGCCAGGAGGGGTAGACATAACCAGGGAATTAGGAGAATTGCCAGTATCCACTGATAATCAGCTTCAGGTAGTGAACAGAGATAGAAAATAAAAAGATAGATAGGTAGATGGATAGATTAATAAATAAGACCTCTTTATTATATCCACTTTTAACTAGCATGACTATTAAATCACTACATCCAATTGATGCCTCCAGGTGTATCTGCAGTTAACTCCTACTGACGCCTCTAGGCGTTAAATATTGCTTATTCATATTTGCATCAGTAATTCCAAAGCCATGCTATGTAAAATGTTTTAAAAGATCTCATCTCTCCCCAGGTCCAGCGCTCCCTCACTTGAGTTGTACTCGTGCTTTGTTTGTTCTGCAAGAAGCACCCCACCACTAATGACACTCTTGTGCCTTCACCAATATTCTTAACTAAGCAAATACTGCCAAGCTTTGCATGTCTACCACTTAAATGTTTTCATTCTGTAATTAAGCATAATAGCTAACTGCAATCACAGCACATCACCGTGGCCCGCATTAAACTTTTTCTTAATAAAAATTTTTATTGAAATCAAAACTGAAATATACACAGTTATTAAAATAATTGTACATATTTTTGATACATTAGATAAAAATTAAAAAAAGAATGGTATAATAAGCAATAATACTATAAACTATATACAGAAATGTTCACTGTACAAGAATGAAATATTACTGTTAGGCTAATAGAAAAAGGATTTGATTTTACATTCAGGTTATTGGTTTTCTAATAGTTCAGATATACTCTTCCAATATTTATATATTGTATTCCTTGAGGATCTAGATCTAATTGTCAACATTTCAAGTTTAGAAACATCCTTGAGAAGATCTTTAACATTTTGAAAATATGGACTATGTGAAGATTTCCAATTTTTTGTGACTTCTTTCCTGGCGATGGACAATATAGACCATAAGATTGAATATTTTCTGGGTTTTACACATTTTGGGATTGGAGTGTTAAATAGAACAAGTGATTTAGTAATAAAAAAATTGTCTGTAAAGATTGCTTGTAAGAAGTTATTAACATCTTCCCAAAATTTCTTTAAAAGTGAGCATTCATAAAATATATGTATCCAGTCTGCATTAATTTCCTTCCTACATCTCCAACATAAAACACTATCTTTAGTTATCTTGGTGATATTATGAGGTGTAAGGAATGATCTATTTAAAAATCTCCAGGTAAAAATCTTCCATTTGTGTGAAGATGTTGTTTTTACCAGCAGATTGAAGAATATTTAATTTACCCTTATCTGAAGGCTGGGCATTATTAGTGGTGGTAAAAAATTCCCAGTAATTATCTGTATATATATATATATATATATATATATATATATATATATATATATATATCCAAGTCTGATTTTATTGTTTTATATATGAGTGAAAGACTAACTTTCGGCGAAATGTTCTGTTGAGTTAAGAGAGTTAAAAGCTGTATTGGAGTAGGAATTGCGGTTTTAATTGAAGGAGGGATTAGATTGAGTTTACCCTTGATGTATTTCTTTGCTTCTTGTATATCTAACCATAGTACTGAGTCAAAATTATTCTCTTTTATAATAGTATTAAGAGCCTTTAGTTCATGGTTGTTCATCAATTGATGCCATGCTATGAAGCTCTTTTGTTTAAATAGTGAAATTTTCTGATAATCTACTGTAAACATAATTTCTTCTGTATAGGCGATGGGGAAAGTAAGAAATATACAGCTTTCATATCTTTTATGTCTAAGGATGAAATTTTTAAATGACCTTCAAATTAGAGTTATGTAGTTAGATTTAAATATTTGGGTGTAGTGGAAAGAAAAATATTCTTTCAGTCTCCAAATAAAGGTGTTATTCATTAAGTATAACATATGAGTATCATTGTTTTTTTGGAGACTGAGATAGACAAAGTAAAAAAAATCTTTCCATTTTGCTGAATATTTACTGTCAATTAGCTGAGTGATTGTTATGATTACTGAAGAAATTGAATAAAGTTCTAGGTTGGGTAAAGCTATACCTCCATTATCCCAACTATACATATGGGTTGATAGAGCAATTCTGGGTTTAATTGGATGCCAAAGGAATTTTTTAATCATTGTGTTAAATTTTTTGATTACTAAATGTGTTGGAGGCATACAGATGGACTGAATTATATACAAGATTTTGGGGAGTAATACCATCTTTATAACTGATAATTTCTCATCCATGGAGATTTGTATTTTAGACAATCTAGTTATTAAATTATCTATGTTTGCAATACTTTTTATTAAAGTTCAGTTTTATAATATATTTTATGCTGCTAGTAATAATTATGCCTAAATATGTTATTTGTTTAGACTGTGCTATATATTTCTTAAAATTATCTTGTATATAAATTTTCTTTTGACCAACTAAAAGAATTTGTGTTTTATTGTGGTTAAATTTAAGGCCTGAGTTCCTTTGAAAAAACTCCATATTGTTAAATAGTTCTGACAATGATGGGTCTTTGCCATCCAGTGTAATCAGAATGTCATCTGCAAACATCTGAATTTTTGATGTTTCATTAAAACCCAATTCATATACTATTATATTAGTGTTATCCCTTATCAAGTTTGCCCAGGGTTCCATGATTAAGGTGAATAAAAGAGGGGACAGCTTGCAACCTTGTTTAGTGCCTTTTACTATTGGTATAGATTGAGAGATATTAGGACCTATTTTGATGTATGCATGACAACCATTATATAATTGAGTAATATGGTTTACAAAATGTTCTGAAAAATTAAGTTCCCCAAAAGAATGAGGATATAGTCCCAATTAATTGTATCGAAGATGCAATTTATATCTAAATTAATTATAGTTAAATTTGTTTTTAAAATCTTTATTGATTCAATTAAGGTTAATATTCTCTTAATATTGTCGTAAGAGGTTCTTTTTATTATGAAACCTGTTTGATCCGCCTCCACTAGATTAGGAAGAACATTTTTGAGTCTATTAGCATATATAGATATAAATATTTTGTAGTCTATATTTAGTAGGGATATAGGTCTATATGAGTTACATTTAGTGAGATCTTTGTCCTGTTTTAGAATAGGGGTTATAAAAGTATATTTCCACGATGGTGGGATGAAGTTTTTAGTTTGTACTATGTTAAAAACAGCATGTAAAACTGTGATAGCTTTATTAGGTAAAATTTTATAAATTTCTGGGATGATGCCATAATTTCCTGGAGCTTTGTTTTGTTTAAGTTCATTAATTTGCAGTTGAATGTCTTTGAGAGTAATCTGTCTATCAAGTAATTCAGCTTGCTCTTCTGTTAATTTTTTCTTTGAGTTTTTACTAATGAATGTCCGTATGTCTTTTTTTGGATTTAATAATTCGGAAGATTGATTAAGATTATGAAACAATTCTCTGAATTTGTTTAGTATATTATGTAAACCAGATACCATTTTTTTCTTCTGTGGTGAGAAAATGTCATTAATATGGTTAAATTTATTTAATTGTTTAGTTGTGTTGGCTAGAATATTCATGGATCTAGGATTCAATGAAAATGCAATGAGTTTAAATTTCTCTAAGCTAATCATGGTTTTATGATTTAATATTTCAAGATACTTTTTGTTTAAAGAATTAATTTCTTTTTTTTTGTCTTTGTCATCTTTGTTTTTTAAAAGATCAGGGTTCAATTTGTCAAGATTAGATTTTATTTCTTTTAATTCTTTATCCCATATAAGTCTTTTTTTATACCATTTAGTTATTCTACCATATACGTAGGATTTCATTACGTCCCAAATAAAGACTTCGGATGTATCACTAGTTGTGTTAAGTTCTATGAAATTATGTACTTCTTCGGATAAGAAAGCTTTAAAATCATTTAGTTTAGTGATATATGCTGGGATTCTTTCTATCTGTACATTAGAAGTTGAGTGGATATTTATATCAAAGGTTATGGAGTTATGGTCAGAAAGGGGACGTAATTACCTTTACTCTAGTTAAAGAATCAATCAAGTTATTAGAAACAAAAGTTCTGTCTATCCTAGAATATGAATTATGCCTATGTGAATAGAATGTGTAGAAAAGAGAGTTGGGGGTCTGCATAATTATTTACATCTTTTAGCAGGAGAGAATCAGAAAATTCTTTCAAAAGTCTAGCCGTTGACGAGACTTTTCTTTTACCAATAAAGGTAGAGTCTTTGCTATCAAAAATACAGTTAAAAATCACTGGCCAAAATGATATTACTCTTAGAAAAATGTAAGATGTGTTCTGGGTGTTGCTGTGCTGATTTAAGTCCAAAGCCAGGAATCCAGTATGTATTGATCAAAGTGAATATTTTGTTGTTAAATTCTATAATAACTGATGTTAACATACCTTTTTTTATCTTAGTATGATTCTATTATTTTTGGTTTAGGTAATTTGTTGTGCCATAATATAGCAACTCCCCTTTTTTTCTTTGAATGTTCTGAACTAGCTAGAATAGAAAAGGATTTAGAGTCCAATTTAGAAATATCTTCTGATATCGTGGGTTTCTTGTAGAAATATTATTTGGGAGTTTTGCAGTTTGAGGTATTTATTTAAAGATCTTCTCTTATTAGGATTGTTTAGACCATTAACATTGAGTGACAGACAATGTAAAGAAGCCATGAGGTAGTTTTCGTGTGTGATAATGCATATTGTCTATACATTTATTACTCTTTTGTCTGTTTATGTATAAAAGATAAATGTAAGGAATACCACTGCTTGATATACTTAAAAATTATATAGAGGTAAAATCAAAGGTATATTAAAAGAACTTTCAACTATGTAAGTTACATCATAAACAACATTGTCAATAAATTGTAGCAAAAATTTTTAACAAAAAAAACACTCAAGACCTTTCTGGAGTTATAAACTCCTAATTTGAGTGACATCTATCACTCAAATTATCATTCTAACTAGCAACAATTTTCAAACATGAACTGCCTATTTGCAAACTGTTATATATTTAAATGTATGGCTTTTAAGTAAACTTATATTTCTTATGTACAGAAGAAAATACAACTAAAGTAGAATAATAATAAAATCAATAAATTGTTAAATATTATTAAGTAATTATGAAAAACAACATGAAATATTACTATTTGTACTACAATGAATCAATAAGCTGATTATTAAACATATATTAAAATAAGATTATATTGTATAACCAAGATGAATAAAATCAGCTGAGGTGCACTAATAACAATTAATTATGCTTATATACTGTCCTTAAAAACAAACATGCAGTAAATGTGAGCATATAGTAATACTTTCAAAGTCAAGTAAGGATAGTGATCAAAAATAGTGTCAGGGCTCGTATTAACAATATTGTAATACAGCAGATTAAGGCTGTATAGAGAATTCTAGTGAAATTGTACTCAGAAGTAAATGGTTCCATTATAAGGATTCCAACTGAAAGAACTACTCTATATATTAATCATAAAATCTCTACAACAGTCCTATCTCTCCTTTTTGTAAAACTTTCAAGACTGAATTTCTGTTCATTAAACAAAACTATAAACTTCAACAAAGTATAGATGTACACTGACATTGTGATGCCTATCATGGAATACTGTAATCTTTCTTGTACAGAAAGTAATGTATTATATTTCTGCAACAAAACAAACTAAAAATACATTCTGATGAGAGAAAAAAAAATCTTGTACCATAACAGCTTTATGTATCAAGTTGGTAATAGGGATTATTCTTTAACTACTTTTATAAGAAATGTTAAAGCTGTGTAGGAATCTCACTACTCTATCTTATACCATCAAGATTATGATCTATAAACTCTTACTTGTTTTGCAGTACTGCACAACAACCCATATAAGATGTAAATTTTTGTATGTTACTCTTTCTTGAGCTGTCACCCTTGTAAATGTATACTTTTCTGCTTTTCACACTCTTTCTTTTCCCAATTATATCAATAAAGTTCTAGATGTACCAATGTATCTTATCAGCTCCCTTTAACTAAACACCAACTGGCTAAGGGTTGAAAAAGAGCTCTCTAAGAGAGCCTAACTATATTATAATACAGTGTAAGGAGGTCATACAAAACATTGCTTTATAACAGGCATTCACGATAAAATTATTTGTGAGAAGCACTGCAATCAATATAATATGCACGGTACCTTTAAGTTGAGTAGAACACAAAGATGTATTTGTATTTCATGTTGATATTGCTGTTATGCTATAAGTAGGGGGATTGGTTCTCTTCATTCCCTTTCCCACTGAGTAAAGAGGTGTTCAAAAGGTTTCGCCCTTTGTAATTTGTTGAGTCGCTGATGACATCACATAGCAACGGGAATCGTTCCTGTGATACGGAAAACAATTCAATGAGTTTGAGGATTAAAATAAGCTGCTAGAGTTCCAGCAGGAAATGGTAAGGCACTTTAACAACAAACGCAGCTTTTATTAGATTCACGAGCTGCTTGGGACAATCTCAACATCACATACAAAGCAAGAAATGCTATCGCAAAGGCCAAGAGCTTCCCGGGCTCACCATGTACATCACCAAAGACAATGCCACCAACATAGCGCTACTCTCAAGAACATATACGCATTGTCCGAAACAGAATACAAGCGTACAAGCAAAACAAAGAGAGAAAAAAAAGTGTAACAAGCGTTAGTGACATATAAATTCACAAAGCACCAGAACCCTGTACCAACTATCATACCACCATTAATATCCTGTTAATATACAAACAAAAGCAACAAATGTATGCACTAATCACCAGAACCCTGCACCAACTACCAAACCACCATTCTTTTACTATTAACGTAGAAGTAATTCACAATAGAATTACTAGACAACCAGCCCAAAAGAAAGATCAGAGCAATCAGTGCAACAACAAGCCCTAGTTTACTAAAATATCTAACTAAACCTATGTATTATAACAAACGAGCAAGATATACCACTTCTACATTATGTATATGAATATAAGCTATAAGTTTATTCATTTTTAAGGGTAAATGCTAGTTTTTAGCTCCAAAAAGTGCAATAAAAACATATTAAACTATTAATAACTGGGCAAGATATTTTCAATACCTATCAAGTAGGTGGTTAGTTATTCTGTATGATAAGAAACTTATGAGAAAGTATTAAGCTGATTATTATTTCTATATATGTAAGATAGAGCAAGACTTTAAGAGAGAAAAAATGTATATATTCATTAATAGCAGATATAAAACACAAGAAAAAAAACACTCACCTGTTGAACCATTTTCATCTCTCTAGACTTCTTGGTCATAAACAAGAATTATTTATAGATAAAGAAATAGAACAAAAAAAAACTACAAGGGTAATATGAACAGATTCATGTATTTTTTTTTTAGTTTGTTTTTAGGATCAGATGTTTTCCAGGATCCGTTTTCTGCTAATCTTTTGTGTTTGGAAGTAGCCCAGTTCATCTCATCTATCTTTTCCAATATTTTCTTTGATTTGATAAATATGATAGCTGGTTCTAGTTCATCAAATATTTTAGGACCGTCCTGCAGAAAGATCTTTAGCTTGGCTGGAAAAAGCAGATGAGTTTTTATTTGAGCTTTCTTTAGTTCTTTGAGTAGTGGCAAAAATAGTTTTCTTTTGGCAATCACAGAGAAAAAATAGTCATTGTTAAAACGTATGATATTATCTTGAAATTTTATAGGTGAGTTGGACCATGCAGTCTTTAATACAATTTCTTTATCATGTGAGGATAAAAATTTGACTATCACTGAAATTGTGGAATTACTTTTATTGTTCTTAGATTGAACCAGGGATCTGTGAGCCCTTTCAATACCAAAAGAGAGGGCTTCAGGAAGTTGTAAAATCTCAGGTAACCATGATGCTAAAAATTTCTCCATGTTTTCTTCAATATTGTCCGGCAACCCAAAGATCCTGATGTTATTTTTACGACTTCTATTCTCTAGGTCATCAATCTTTGACTGAAGTAAAGAGTTTTATTTTAAGAGAAATTCCAAGTTATGTTCATTTTCTTGAATTCTACAGTCCATGTCATTCAGTGTGGTTTCTATGCCAGTAATTTGTTCTTTCTGCTGTTTTAAGTCTTGGTGTAAAGTCTCCATTTTCTGTGAACATTTTTCTTTAAAATTATCCAATTTCAGGTCTATTCTGTCTATTTTACTGGATAGTTCGTGGATAGTGGATAGTAGAGATTGTAGCTCCTTTTTTAATGATGTGTCCTGGTGAGAAGATTTTGTGAAGCTCATACTGAGGTCAGGTACCAAAAGCTTGTCTTGTGAAATTTGACAGGAAAAAGTAATAAAATTTAAAAATTAATGAGATACTATCCAAATGAACTGTAAGGAGAGTCCAAATAAGTAGAAATAGTTATTATTTAGATAGTTAATTTCAAAAATTCCTGTCATAAAAGATGTGATAAGGCAGAGCTGAGAGAAAGTGCTGCTACTTAAGGCTCATGCTAGCCACGCCCCCTCACATTAAACTTTTGACCATGCAGCCTTATCTTGTAAAGTCATATAGAGAAGAGCAGAGTGGTTACAAAAAATAATACTTTTGGTTTATTATTTACCACTAGCCAAGCGCATACCTGTAAACTTTACATGGAATCAAACTGCTTGCCCATAGTTTATTTTTTTTCATTTTTTTTGGCTTAACATATAAGCTAGCAGTTTGGGCCTGCCCTCTCCATTTTATTCTCACTATGCTCAGGCTTCACTCCGCTCCACTACCCTTCTCTCTTTCCCAACCACCCTGAATACTCGACATCTATACTCTAACCTCCCTGTAAGAGCCCTCCCCCTCACTCCAATTATTCAAATTCAATACATCCCTACCTTACTCATTAAACCCTCACATACCTTGCTCTCAATCCCCTACATCACTCTTCTCCAACTACCTTGTAGCTCTTTAGCCCAAATCAATTTCTCTCTCTTCACTTCCGCTGACCCCTGAATTTTTTTTCATAACTTACGCCATTTTCTCCCTCCTTTACCTACTGCTCCTCCTTACACCTTCTTAACTCACTTACAAAATTCTCCATACACTCAGTAAACCCACTCCCCTCATCTCAGTAACTCACCCACATAGAATAACAGCATGCTAGTGTATTTATTCTTTACCCCCATTCTCTTACTCCTATCTGGGCTTATCATATCAGTCTAACCTACAATACCCTCCACTATCTACCACTCTTACCCATGAAGCATCCCCATATTACAAAATCCTGCACTTCCCTATCTCTCTACTATACCTCCTATATTCATTAGCACAAATTTAAACATCTTATTCTTGCGCTCGCATCCCCTAAACTTAAGTTCAAACCCAATGCTTACTACTTCTACTTATCTAAATCTAATTTACTTCCAATAACACTCCTACCAGATGGGGACATCCACTCAAATCCTGGTCCATATTCTTCCTCCAACTCTTCCACCTCCACCTCATCTACTGGGCACCAACTCCCTGCCTCTTCAACTAAACACCTGTCTATCTACTCCATAAACCTACAAAGTCTCCCAAACAAAATCACAGATTTACATGCTTGGGTTGCCCTCCACTCCCCACACATCTTAGCTCAACCCTCATATCACTACAGAAATTTTACCACCCCAAATATAACATATTCCAGCAAGGCAGACTTTCTAAAAAATGGGGAGGTGTTGCTGTCATGTACTCAGAACAGCTTAACCTCACTCCCCTACCCCTACCCCTCTCTGACTTCTCCCCTGCAGAACTTATCTTTCTCAACTGTCACCTTAACCCACACAAGAAATTTGCAATAGCATCTATCTATACACCCCCTGGTAACAGTATTCCAATTCTTAAATCTATTTTATCCTAGATCATCTACTTTAAAAGACAATCTTACTAGTTGATGTCATATTGATTAGAATAAACTCCTCCCCCCACTCCCCTATCCTTAGTATAAACCTTTTTGGTTTCACTCAATTTATTTCTACTCTCACCTGCATCAATAAAAACTCCAGTTCCATTCTTGATTGCATCTTAACTTCCAACTGTAATCAGTACCATAATCCCAGGACTTTGCCAGACTCCTTAAATGATCGCCTCCCCCTCTCAATATTAAATGTATCTTCTCAAACCTCAAAAAACATCTTAATAGACACTATCGTAACCTGACCAATTTCAGCACAGAAACTTTTTTAACAACCAACTCTCTCTTGTCAATTCGTCTCACCTGTTTAACCTTCTTCTAAATTATGCTGTTCTTGAGTTTAACAATATTTTTCTAAACATACTAAACACCCTAGAACCCATCAGAAAAATTATCATAAAATCTAATCCCACACCCTGACTTTCTAAAGATAGCCTTTCCACCATGAAACTTAGAGATACTACCTGGAAACTATGGACAAAGACAAAATCTTCTTCTCACCTTCTTAAATTCAAAGAACCAAGAAATTTTGCTAAAAAACTTATTAAAAATTCTGTCAAGAAGCTCAGTCTACTCACACCTCAAACCCAAAAAAGTTTTGGTGCACCATGAACAATATTCTCCACCCAGGGAAACCTTCTACCCTCAACCCCTTCCCCAATAAATCATCTCTTGAAACTGCCACCCTACCAAACAGCTACTTCGTAGACTCTATCTGCCAACTAACTCCCCCCAACAACAACCAATCACACACCCCCTCCACCACCTACCTCCACTCATCCTTCTCCCTGAAACTTGTTGCTACTGCTTATATAAAATCCCTTTTGCAGAAACTTAAATCTTGCTCTTCTTCCTTCGACAACCTACCCCCCAATTTCTAAAACTTGCAGCAAATACTATATCATATCCCATCTCAATCCTCATCAACAGTTCTTTTAAAGAATCCTCAGTCCCTGAAATTGGGAAATCCTTTTATACAATTCCACTTCACAAAGGAGGTAACTCCACCAACCCTTCCAGTTTTTGACCTATAGCCATCCTCTCCCAGCTCTCAAAAATTCTAGAGAAATGTATTCATAGCTAACTTCTAAAATATCTGCTCCAGGAAAATCTCCTCACCCCCTCTCAGCATGAATTTAGGCCCCACCACAGCACATCCACAGCCCTTCTGTCCTTCATCCAGACTATAGCAGAGGCAAGAGATAACAATAAACTGGTGTCATGCCTATTCCTTGACCTCTCCAATTCATTCAACACTGTCTCCTACCCTAAGTTTCTTACTAAACTAACTGAACCCAACCTATCTGCATCAACTACTCTCTGGGTCTCTACTTATTTTAACAACAAACAACAGTCTGTTTGATGGCAGACCTCCTTCTGACCTTTCCTACCTATCCAAACAGGTGTACCCCAAGGATCCATTCTAGGCCCACTACTCTTTAATATTTTTAATAACAATCTCTGCTCCACCTGCTGCACATCTTCTCTAATCCAGTATGCAGGTGATTCTACTCTTGTTACCCTCTCCCACAACCCTACCAACCTTCACTCCCTCACACAGACTTCTTTCAACACCATTGAATACTGGTTAATCGATAACCAACTCATCCTTAACCCAAAGAAAAGTAAGCTGCTTCTTTTCCTTCCAAAATCTATGTCCAACCTTAAAGCTTCCTTCAGTCTTTCTTACCTAGACAGCACCATCATTCATGCTGACTCCCATATCAAACTTCTAGGAATCACAATTAATGAACAACTGAAGTTTGACCATCATATCCAGTAATCCATCAAAAAAAAAAAAAAAACAATCAAAAACTTGGTTTACTGTATAGAAACAAAAAAGTCTTATCCATCACCTCAAGGACTTCACTTGCTCAAGCCTATCTCCTCTCCTGCCTACTCTATGCTTCCTCTATATTTACCCACCTCCAAGCGCATCTTTTAACCAAACATGTACAATCTTAGAGCCAGATAGCTAGATTTGTCTGTAATTTCTCTTGCAAATTCCATCACTGCCTTACCCTTAACTGACTACAGTGGCTTGAATTCCCTCAACTATGCCAACATTCTCAGCTAATGATGACACACACTCTGCTGTACAAACCTACTAACTGTCCCTCCCTGTCCACCCTACTATCCATTTACAAACCCTCACAATCTCTCTGTAGCTCTCTCTGTAGCTCTGATCAACTGCTACTTGACACCCACAGGCCTAACAAAACAATAGGTAGATTACTTTATAAATGCTCCATATCTCAAACTTGGAAGAAACTCCCAACTAATATACATTTTATCCAATATTTGATCCATTTCAAAAGAGAATTAAAAAACTACCTTGCTAACTCTCCTTCCTGCACCTGTCACCGCCCTACCTAACATAAACTCCTCCAGTTGTTAAACTATAGTAATTCTCCTCTCCTTACTTTAATATAACTTTATAATAATTAGTACTGTGGTACCTTGGCTATGCTGCTGAGCAATACTAAACTTAAATCTCATCTTTTCTCTTTCTTAACTACTATACTTCCCACCCCCCTCACTTTTCTCATACCTGGTTTTCTTTCACTCTCTTGACTTCCCTAAACTTTCCTCCTCACCCCTCTACTTCAACCCATTTATTTATTACTCCGTTTTCTTCCTTTCTACCAACTCGGTTTAGTCATTAAGGATGTTTAAGAGATTATGTCTGAAGGACTATTTGTAAATCTTCATTTTATTACAGGTCTCCACCTCTTCTACTAGCTATGGTCTTTGCTGAGTTTTATGCTTTGTTAATGTTTCTACTCTCACATGAATATATGTATGCTATGTACCCATATTCATTTTATGGCATGAATGCATGTAATTATGTATACAAAATCACATTACTTGTAATGTAAACTTTGTTATTGTTATTATTTTTGTTGTGGAGTTTTTCTACTCAGGTCTCAACTGAAAATGGACCACCAACCCAGTTAACAAAAGACAAGTAAATAAATAAATAAATAAAGATTACAAAATGGTAAACTCAACTGCATTACTATTTGACCTCTGCCTACTGCAGTAAAGAGATATAAACTGTTGTTTTTATGATCTTAGTTTATATAGATATAATTTTCACTTTTTTCTAAATACATCAATAACCAAGTAACACAGATAGAACTCCTTAGCCTCGTATGAAAGCTCTTAGCTAGGTAAATAAAATGATGCTGATGGTATGTGTGTAACTTAAGTAGTTGCTGAGATATTGTAAGTTGTTTATAAAATAGTGCAAATGTAATAGTTACTGAGTTTACTGTGACTTATAAAATTTGGTTTCAGACCTAAAACTTAAAAAATAATACCACTATAAAAATAGTTTGTGCTGAAGAGTTTGCCATTTATGCTTTTTATAAGCCCTATGTTTCCAGAGATATGAACATTTGTTTGAAATGTGAGGACATCATTTGATTTTGTCAAAATCCTTAGGCCCCTCTCATTGGAAGTTACAGTGCAAATTTCCTGAGCTCCATTGGAATGAAAGAGTTAAAGCACAACAACAAAAATGATGCACTGACTAGTACGCACCTTCCCAAGTTATTACTGTATATTGTAAGCCCATCTAATTCCAAATGACATTTCTAGTCATTCCTTGGACAGCATTATATCACTTTAGTCCTCTCTGATCTGACTCATTATTGATTAAAGGCACCCAAAACAACTTTAAACATTGTGGTGTTCTTATATCACCAAAAACAGAGTTTGAAAATGTGAACTACTCAGAAGGGTTTTAATAATAAATAAGCTCACCAGCTTAAATATAAACCCCTGTGTCACTAGATGGGTTGCAAACTGGCTCAAGGACAGAACCCACATGGTTAGAATTGCTGGAGCCATGTCAGACTGCAAACCAGTTACAAGTGGCATCCCACAAGGCTCAGTTCTGGGACCTCTCTTGTTCGGTATATATTTCTCGGAGGTACAGGCCAACACGGAAGGACTGTTGCTGACCAAGTTTACAGATGATTGCAAACTGGGCGCCATAATCGACTCTCCAGCCAACACAAGCATCCTACAAAAGGGCCTCATAGAAACAGACAACTGGTGCCAGAGCCATGGCCTCAAGCTAAACGCCAAAAAGTGTATAGTCATCCCCTTCGGCAAAAACAAAGTGCCCACAAATTAACACATAGATGGTAATCCATTAAGTATGGAAGAAGTAATTAGGGACCTGGGGACCCAAGTTGATAGCAATCTCTCATTCGACAACCACATGGCCAAAGTGGTTAGAAAAACATTTTATATAGCCCACCTAATCATGAAGGGATTCACATCTAGATCAGGGGAGGTCATCGTGCCTCTTTACTCATCCCTCATCAGGCCCATAATTGAGTACAATGTCCCTTTTGGGATGTACCTTACCAGACACCTGCAGCAACTGGAAAGACCCCAAAAGTACCTCACCAAGAGGATCAAAGGCCTCAAACAGATGCCATATGCTGCCCGGTTAAAGAAACTCCAGCTCTACTCAGTGGCATGCCGCCTGCTCAGAGGAAATCTGTGCCTGATGTATAAAGCCATGTCCAACCCGGAATTAATGGACATGCTGCACCTCAGAAAATCCAAATCCCATCAAGCTATGCGCTCGAGAGACTTGAACCTCAGCACTGAAATAAATAGGACATGCTGGAGGGACAGAGTCATAACCCAGAGGCTCCCTTCACTCTGGAATAAAATCCCAGTCCAGGTTAGGCAGAGTCCCTCATTGACTCTCTTCAAGAGGAATCTTGATGAGTGGATGGGAGATCGTAGATTTACTCCGAGTATTACTTCTGTATCACTGTTAGACAGATGCACAGTATACTAACCTCGAAAAAGGGCATAGCAAAATTCATTTAAAATGGGTGGCGAAAGCCAAACACACTCTGGCTAGGCTTGTAAATGCCCTAGGGCAGATAGCCTAGTATGAACCTATGAACCTATGAATAATTGATAGTATCAACATCATGAGTGTCTTAAAACTAAGAAAAGCACGATTATAATATTCTTGGTTATCTTCCCCTCCTTTAAAAAGTTCATTGTAATATAGGTTTTTCACATACACACATAAATATATATATATATATATATATATATATATATATATATATATATATATATATACTTACCCCCCTTTACAGGTTACTAATACTTGTGAGTCAACAACAATTTATTTTATATTATTTTATATTATTTACTGTACATAATTTAATTTACCTTTTTGACATTTAGCTTTTTGCAAAGGTCTTAGAGGTTGATTTTCCATTCATTTATGTTATAGAAATTGAGAAATAACTTTTTTCATATTTAGTATAAATATTAATAGCATTATCAAAGATTGTTTTATAAATATTTGAAATGTTGTATTTATTACAAGAGGGGATTTGAATTTGAAGTTTTTTATGTATGATATCATGAAATAGAATTTCATTGTTAAAAGGTCAACATCACCAAGTTTTTAAAGATATCTAGGTTGGTGCATTTAATGAAATATTATATTTTATTCAAACATATAGATTTTAGCTTTAAATCAAGCACAACATCTTGTTGAAGAGAGAACTATTTTTTGTGAAACATAGAATACAATAGAAATTAATTAACTTTATCACGTGACTTGAATTTTATTATTTAATGAGATGCACAATGGTGCTTACACATTTGTCCTTGAAAAAGCTGAAAGTGCTTGGGTTTACTGTGTTTGTTTTAATAAAGATTGCTGACTATCTACAAATATTTGGCTACCGCTAGTATTTGCACCATCCTTGGATTATTATTGCTACTGGTTTTGGGTCCTGAACAGCTGCGCTGTGTTTTTTTTACTGGTTTATGAATAATTGTGGTTATATTCTTTTCCTAACTGATCTGCCTCCCCTATATGGGAATATCTGATGTGGTTCTGATTAAAACTCTATGTCCAGTGCAGACATTGCAGGAACTACGGCCAGAATGGAGGAACTAATATTAAAATTAAACTTTATTAATAGAAAAAACATATGACAGACAAATAAGGTATAGAACGCTTTCCAAGATTATGGAATAAGCTTTCCCTATAAGCCAGTCATCAGTCATTAACTTCCTTCAAAAATAATCTTGATGTGTTTGCGTGTGTGTGTGTGTGTGTGTGTGTGTGTGTGTGTGTGTGTGTGTGTGTGTGTGTGTGTGTGTGTGTCCTAACTACCTCAATTTTTTCTCAGGGTACTAAACACCATACCTGTCTAAACTAGTTACTTTTCTGTTAACTACTAAGAGAGTGTATAAGCTAGCTACTTTTTCTGTTAACTACAAAGACAGTATTCTCTTATATTTAAATTTTATTAGCTAAATATTTGTATGGCTAACCATAGATGGAATGTACCATGATTCTGTTTACAGAAATGCAACAAAATGTAATGAATGGGATAATTATCTCTAAATTTAGCTGCATTTGTAAATGTCACATATTATAAATGATAATGCTTTTCTCCCCAGGCCTCTACTGAAAATGGACATATATCCAGTTGGACTAGCCCAGTCATCAAATGTAAAATAAATAAATAAAAATTAAAAAAAGTCTGCGTGTTCATGTATATATACAGTAATACCCAATTGCTAACCAAGTAGGCCTACTGTCCCTTTTCATAGGGTTAAGTGATTTGTTCTAGGTCACACAGTAGGAAAATAGGGATTGAAGGAATCAAACCCTGTATGACGTGAACAGCAGCAGCTTTAACCTTCTGCACCAATTGCCAGACTAGTAGATATATATATATATATATATATATATATATATATATATATATATATATATATATATATACCAAACCTCCTGAAACCCAAAAAGGCTATAGGCTTAACTTGTGAACTTATCAATCTATCGGCTCATGCAAAATCATAGCTATGGTTAGATGTTATATGTTAGCTCTCAGAGGTTTACCAGTAAGGAAAAAGAAAACTCAAGGAATCCAAAAGGCATATTCTCCCCCTGTATGAACTTGGTTCTGTGATTCATAAAACACTGAAATAGTAACTGCAAGTGACTATAAATGTCAGTCTTATGATTCACAGTTCACACAAAATACATACCTGTGGTTTACAATAATAAAACTATGCATTGTTATATTTCAAGTTGGGGATTATTAAATGTGCAACCTTTATATGAAAAGATACCAGATACTGACCAAACATTTCCAGAACTGTCAGTATATCATTTAAAAAAGCACTGTACATTTATATTCAACTAGTATTCGAATCTACCATGATTTATGAAACACTGAAGTATTGGCTGCATGTGAATATAAATGTCAGTTTATTATTCATGGATCACACACAATGAATATTTGTGGTTTGCAATAATAAAATGCTACAGTATGGTTAATTCAGCTCTGGGATTATAAAATCTTGAATGTTTTCTTGTGAAATGCTACCATTCTCATTCTAACCAAATGTTGCAGAAAATGGCAGTGTTCCATTTACAAAATTCAATTAAATTCTGTTATACCAATATCTAAATCTGAAATGTAAAATTTCTGTAGGAAATTCAATGAAAACAGGATCATCTTCATTTATGATTCATTTGCACAATTTGTTTAAGGATGAAGTGACTTGCATTACTCTAGAACTGGTGGTAGGACCTTTATCTATATGGTACGAAAAAAATCAAAGTATGATGCAGCTTTATTTGGAAATACAAATAAATTCTTCTTCTTCTAAGATATTTCATAAATGTTATAAGTGTAATGGCAAACATTCCATAAAACACAGTAGTATTACTACTGATATAATATACATCACAACAGATGCAACAAGAAGATGGCATTACTGGTGCCGCACTGTGGTCATTAAGGGGTATGGGGACAGGAAAGAAGAAGACATAAATAAATCAGCTTACATAAATTTAGTGTCTGCAGCAAGCTACTGGAAATATTGGTTTTCCTTTGAGTGAAAAAGTTGCATTTCTTTTTCTTTTCTTCTTCATATTGCAGTCCATGTGGTCCTAATAAAAATATCCTACTTTTCCTATGAACAGGGATAAAGATCTCTAACAACCAAAGCTACAGATGAAATTTCATGACCTCCTGATCAAGGAAATGATATTCTATATATAATCTGTGTTGTAACCACATCTCCTTTGAGGTAGATTGGTGCAATATTGAGTAGGTATCACACATGTTTTATGGTAAAATGTGCAAAAAGCTCATTAATTAGCCCAACACTTTGTCCATTTGCATCCTGTTTGCATTCTGGCTTTTGGTCTAATACATCTGGTACAAGAGTATTACCTTCAAGTTGCACCGATCAATTATATGATTAATGATATAGAGAGATTCATCTTGCACCTGGAAAAAGAATTGCATATACAAGTTTATATAATAACATGGTAAGAAATGGCTGCTGCTTTGCTTTTCTTTTGTTTATAAGGATATTCATTAAGCCACAATTCAGTGTAGACACTTTTCACACTCTTTCACACTCATCTGTTCATGTTCTGTATGAAGGCATATGTGTTTAGGGGTGTGTGTACATGGTGGGGGCAGTCTGGGGGGTGTTTATGTTTTTAAGTGTTCTTCCTTCTTTTGTGTATGCTGTGATTAAATTCACCTGCATAGTCAATGATTTGTATTTTGTGTCTGCATCTGTTTATGGGCACATGTGTGTATGTGCATGTTCTTTTGTATCTGTATGTATGAGTGTGTTTGTGCTATGTTTCATTCCCCTCTTTCTCTCGTTGCTGTTTTTCATAGTACAATTTAGGGTTTCCACATTTTCAAATTCCCAGTGGGACATTCTTTTATAATAATTTGAGATTTAGTTAGCCAAGCCATACTCACAACCATTTCAAAGGACTGAATGTCTTTTTTTTGGCAAAATAAAAGTTCATCCTTGTAAAATTTGAGTAGTTTGTTTTGTTTCTTATGATACCTAGGTGTCTTACAATCAAAATAATTGTTTTATGCAACTGTTAAAAGAAATTTAAAAAATATTTTTATCTTAAACTCTCAGAACATTTGCCATTTTTCATTTTTTCCCCATAATATATAACTACCCAATAGGGGGTGTCTTGCACTAAGATGGACAAGTAGTAACCCAAACAGGGGCTACAATACAAGCTCACACCTGTATTTTTTTTTTTAAATAAAAGCCAACCTATGGCCCAAATTTAGTTAGGTTACAGTGTAATTTATCACTATAACTGAAAGAATAACAGAAAAGCAAAAACATGTTGAATGTAGCTCTATGCAACCAACAAAACCAACTAAAATAACTCCATCTAGATAACTTCCAAACTAGCAGTAGAATAAAATAGAGCCACTTAGCACATACACAAAATAGTCACTGCAACACTTTTAAACTTCAGCAAAGTTCCTGAACATCTGGTCTCACTATCACTTTTATGACAGAAACAAAAGTACAAGTTGATACTGCCCTGCTCTGGAATTTAAAATGATGAAGAGCACATTTTCTTTTTGATTTTTTTATCTTGACATTCATAAATTGCCACACATAAGTGTTTGTTATTTTATTGTTTTTATTTTAGTGCATGTTGGAATATTCTAATCAGTCATTCAAGACTAAATAGCTGTTCTGAACATTTTCACAAAGTGTAGCCAAAAAATATACACCGTCCTTAAGCAAACACAAATGAAAATAAAAAGAACGTAAGGATTACCCAAAAGAGCATTTATTCAACAACACATTAAACAGTAAGTGCTTTCGTCATCTACTATGACTTCCTCAAACTGAATAATGTTACATCCCAACAAACAATTTAAATAGTGTGTGCACCAATCACATATAAAACATTGCTCATGTGAGCAAACTACATTAATGTTTAAGCCCTTTTCTTTTTAAATAAGTTACAAAGTCATCTCTGTTGTTAAGTCCTGGTGGAAAGCAGCCATTCAGCCTGACTTGCCACATATACTCTCGCCAGCTTAACTCATCCTCACCATCAAAAATTCTGTCATAATTAGGTATGTCTTCCAAAACCAAAAACTTAAACTGCACAGAACACTTACTAGTTTTATAGTGCTTTAATACAGCATTTTTAACATCACCTATCTCCACAGCATGTTTGTGCTCATAAACACGTTTATACAACTCACTCTCAACTTGTACGCCCTACATAAAAAAAGGGCAAGATTGGCACATCACTAAATAAACAACACATTTACTTTTACCAGTAAAATAATTTTTAAAACGATATGCAAAGCCATTTATATTGATTTCTTGCACATCAGTTAGTAAATAGTTACATAATCTACAGTTAAAACATTTAAAGATCCCTATTTTATTTTTGTTAGCCAAAATAGGCTTATTAAGTTTCTTTTAAAATAATTCTTAAAACTTTTGCCTCTCTTATATATAAAATTAGGTTGATCACCTACCTTGTCTTTTAAATCATGAGAACTTTGTAATATGTTCCAGTTATTCCTAATAATACTCTTAATAATATTACTATCTACACTATTACTAACTTGCCTGGAAATTCTGCAATCATTAAAATATTCCATAGTTTTATCTGGACCTCCTTTGTTGTATCTTATTTTCTCCACTTTATCAAGCAAAGAAATTACTACTTCGGCAGGATAACCTCTGGACTGGCATTTGTCGCAAAGAGCTTTGCTTTCAACTTTAAAGTCACAATCTCTTTTAGTTAGCCTATTAATATGCATCAGTTGACTACTGACTATGTTGTCTTTCATCTTCTTAGGGTGCATACTACTGTAATGTAAATAAGAATTATTTTGAACTAGTCTATTTTCACCTTTGATTACCATTGCATCCAAAAATTTAATATTCATTACATTAAATTCAGCTGTAAATTGTAAATATGTATTAATACTATTTAAATATGTAATACATTCTTTGAGACTATTTTCATCTCCTCTCCACACGAAAAAAACAACATCAATAAAACAAGTAAAAAATATGATCTTTTCAGAATAGTTACTACTCAAAATATTAACCCTTTCCCAGCCTTGCATAAAAAAATTGGCATAACTGGGAGCCATAGTGGCACCCATTTCCACACCATTAACTTTGTGACTTTGAAGTTGAAAGCAAAGCCCTTTGTGACAAATACCAATCCAGAGGTTATCCTGCAGATGTAGTAATTTCTTTGCTTGATAAAGTGGAGAAAATAAGATGCAACAAAGGAAGGCCAGATAAAACTATGGACTATTTTAATACTAAAAACACAAACTAGGAGCAACGCAATGAAGGGCATAAAACATCTATTCCAAGTCACGTAGATTGATCTTGTTCTCAGAAATAACAGTCCACAAACAGTCGATATAGATAAAACGTAGAAGTAATTTAATTAAGTGCACAGAAACAATGGTTAGCGCTTTCGCATCACAGCTTCATCAGACCAATGATAAATGATTCAAACTCAGTTTAAATAGAGCCAAAAGCGGGAAAAACAATAGGAAAATCAATAAACATTTAAAGGTAAATCCCTTGCATCATAAAAACACTTCATATAAATACTCTATTTGAATGCCTTCATCAAGTACATGTATATAATAAAATAAAATAAAATAAAAATTCATGGCACCTTCAATCACATGAACTCTATGAACATATACTAAAACATGTTAAAACATATTAAAACATCTTCAAATGTATACACTATATAGCGTGTATGTGCATACACTACACTCCTAATGCATATGCATCTTCACTATATTAAGCTGTGAAACCTGTCTAAAACACTACAGAAAAAATAGCACCTATAGCCATATCTAAACAACTTAAAACCTCCTAAACAAATCTATACAGAGCATCCAATCATTTAAGTAATAAACATATAAAAATTGAACAACTTATTCACGAAAACAAATGTATAAGGCTTGAGACATCTCTCTTACGCTAAATGAAATGCTCCCTACATCCATCTCGTATGGATCAACAAGAGTATAAAAAAGGAGGTGCATCCCATTAATCTAAAGCCATAATAAACACAAATATATGTGTATATACACAACATGTTGTATATAATATAGTATAAAGGTATACATAAAAACAACGAACATGCAAACTTCTATGTTAAAATGTCCAGTTATATCTTGAGTCTCCTCATCTTCAAATAAGGTTTGATGGGTACCTTCCCATTCAAATCAGGTGGCTTGTCAGATCTAAGTTTAATGATCCAGTTACTTTCCCTTGATTCTGTGAGGTTGCATATGTCCCCTCCTCGATGTGTGCCATATAATCTCTCAACTATCCTAAACTTGAAGGAATGGTCCACACTAGTTTCACTCACATGTTTCGCATTCTATCCCTAAGACTCCTGTTAGTCTTACCGACATAGAATGCGGAACACAAGGTACACGTGGCCAAATACACCACGTTGGTGGACATACAGTCACCACCAACTCGTACTCTAAAATGACCAAGGCCATTTGGGTGGATAAAAACAGAACTAGAGTCAATATAGGAACAGAAGTTGCAACGATGGCATGAGGATGTATAATTAAAATCATCTGAGCCAGCAAGCATAGGGGCCCTAGGGTAACATAATAACTTCTTAAGGCTCATTTTATTCTTATAAACGAACTTTGGTTTGTCACCTGCCACTTCCCTAATAACAGGATCCACTGATAGAATATGCCAGTGTGCACTAATGACATCTTTAATGCACCCGACATCTCTTGTATAAAATATGGGGCAGGCAACACCACTAAAGCTATTCTTCACCTCTTTGTCATTACTGACCAATTCTTCAGTCTTAGTAGAAAAATAAGGTGCAGCTCTCTCATTCCTTAAATTGTCTATATCCCGCATACCTGTAGTCAAATCACTATCGGTATAACCACGCTCTCTCAATCTTTGTGCAAGGTTATCAAACTCATCCCTAAAACATAAATCATTGGGGTTATACCTTACTTGACCTCGCACTATATTCTTATATATATAGCCTGGGTGCATGCTATGTCGGTGAAGGAGAGTATTCCTATAACAAGGCTTTCTAAACAGCCCAGTGTTAATAATGCCACCATCCAACTTCTCTACAAAGACATCTAAAAATGGTATTCTAACCTCTGAGAATTCCACTGTGAATGTCAAGAAACTGGTGGTATCATTTATCTCTCTAACAAATGTATTTAACTCCTCAATCAAGCCCCTCCACAGAAAAAATAGGTCGTCGACAAAATGCCTATAGAAAGGGGCATGCCTGATATAAAGTCTATTTTGAAACATATGCCTGACCTCCCATTCAGCCATCACTAGATTGGCATAGCTATTGGCACAAGATGTGCCCATAGCTACGCCATCTCTTTGGAGGAACAACTTATCTGTGAAACAAAAGGCATTAGATTCTAGTATCACTTCCAAGAATGCCATAAGTAAGTGAATCTCTACTCCAATAAAATCCAAAACCCTTCTCAAATAGCTATCCACCATCTCAATACCTACTAAATTTGGTATCATTGTGAACAATGACTGTACGTCCATCGTGAGATAAATGATACCACCAGTTTCTTGACATTCACAGTGGAATTCTCAGAGGTTAGAATACCATTTTTAGATGTCTTTGTAGAGAAGTTGGATGGTGGCGTTATTAACACTGGGCTGTTTAGAAAGCCTTGTTATAGGAATACTCTCCTTCACCGACATAGCATGCACCCAGGCTATATATATAAGAATATAGTGCGAGGTCAAGTAAGGCGTGCTTCGAGGTATAACCCCAATGATTTATGTTTTAGGGATGAGTTTGATAACCTTGCACAAAGATTGAGAGAGCATGGTTATACCGATAGTGATTTGACTACAGGTGTGCGGGATATAGACAATTTAAGGAATGAGAGAGCTGCACCTTATTTTTCTACTAAGACTGAAGAATTGGTCAGTAATGACAAAGAGGTGAAGAATAGCTTTAGTGGTGTTGCCTGCCCCATATTTTATACAAGAGATGTCGGGTGCATTAAAGATGTCATTAGTGCACACTGGCATATTCTATCATGATGAAGCTGTGATGCGAAAGCGCTAACCATTGTTTCTGTGCACTTAATTAAATTACTTCTACGTTTTATCTATATCGACTGTTTGTGGGCTGTTATTTCTGAGAACAAGATCAATCTATGTGACTTGGAATAGATGTTTTATGCCCTTCCTTGCGTTGCTCCTAGTTTGTGTTTTTAGTATTATTTAGTTGTGCTTTTTACTAGGAGCATTAACTCCACGTGGATCTGTTTTCTTCAATTTTATGGACTATTTTAATGATTGTAGAATTTCCCGGCAAGTTAGTAATAGTGCCAATAGTAATATTATTAAGAGTATAATTAGGAATAACTGGAAAACATTACAAAGTTCTAATGATTTAAAAGACAAGGTAGGTATTCAACGTAATTTTATATATAAAAGAGGCAAAAGTTTTAAGAATTATTTTCAAAGGAAACTTAATAAGCCTATTTTCGCTAACAAAAATAAAATAGGGATTTAAATGTTTTAACTGTAGATTATGTAACTATTTACTAACTGATGTGCAAGAAATCAATATAAATGGCTTTGCATATCGTTTTAAAAATTATTTTACATGTAAAAGTAAATTTGTTGTTTATTTAGTGATGTGCCAATCTTGCCCTTCTTTTTATGTGGGGCATACAAGTTGAGAGTTGTATAAATGTGTTTATGAGCACAAACATGCTGTGGAGATAGGTGATGTTAAAAATGCTGTATTAAAGCACTATAAAACTAGTAAGTGTTCTGTGCAGTTTATGTTTCTGGTTTTGAAAGACATACCTAATTATGACAGAATTTTTGATGCTGCGGATGAGTTAAGCTTGCAAGAGTATATGTGCAAGTCAGGCTGAATGGCTGCTTTCCACCAGGACTTAACAACAGAGATGACTTTGTAGCCTATTTAAAAAGAAAAGGGCTTAAGAATTAATGTAGTTTGCTCACATGAGCAATGTTTTATATGTGATTGGTGCACACACTATTTAAATTGTTTGTTGGGATGTAACATTATTCAGTCTGAGGAAGTCGTAGTAGATGACAAAAGCACTTACTGTTTAATGTGTTGTTGAATAAATGCTCTTTTGGGTAATCCTTACGTTCTTTTTTATTTTCATTTTCAAAGTGTGTTAAATAAGTTATTGTTTTGTTGCTTTTGTTTGTAATGCATATGTAAATTTTCTGGAAGACAAATCAGGATTATAGAAGGCTATACGTGTAGTGTCACAGTTATTTTTGATGGGAGGTAAATTGAAAATGGCACCAAACTTGAACAAAACAATTGCAATATGACATATTTCTATGTTTATAAAGTTAACAGTCATTACAAAAATCTTACTTTTATAGGATTATATAGGAATTGTATCTGCCATGGAAGTGAATGACATCCCTTTCGATACCCACTGCACAATTACCCTTAAGTGCTACTAAATTAATGCAGGCTCAATTGGAGAAAAAGGAAAAGAAACCCCCCCAGTGATTGCCTGTAAGACAATCATGCTGATCAATGTTTAACCATGAAGTAGGGAAGCAGTTGCCATAAAGAGAGCAGTGTCTCTGATTCTTAACAGATATCATAAGCAAAAAGTGCTTACAAAAAATTCCATATTGTAAGTAATAATATTGAGCAGAAAATGTGCAGCATAGCATTCAGCCACAGCTGAGAAACCCCCCAGTGAGAGTCTCTTGTAGCAAGTATGCCTGGAAAAATTCTTGTACAGTATACAGAAACATTTTAAAACTTTTTTTCTTCCTAGCAGCTACCAGAACTTGGTTTTAGTACCTGGACGTAGGTTTTTTAAGTTCTGTGTATCTATTTGAAAGGTTCAGAGTAAGTTAAACAACTATCTTTTGCCACTAGTCCAAATTCAGAAAGCTACAACCTGATTGGGAAGTACGATCAGCAGCCTGCATGCTTTCCTTTAATGGAGAGGCAATGTGCAAGCTTCTCTGCAAAGCAATTTGGATGCAGCTGTTATATGGCACCATGACTCAGAAACGGTTATGTTACTGAATCACAGCAAGTGATTTTAAAGTATTACTTGAATGTGCTAGCCCTCTGCTCAGTAAGTAATATAGTCATGAAATCCACTCCTATTCCAGTCCGCCTACTCAGGAAAAGTATCTGTGAACATACATTTGCCTTATTGTATCACATATGAAATAAACATTACTGCATGTCTTTACTTCTTTGTTTAGTTACTTACCTACCTAATTACTTAATTATTCTTGCTTCCAGCTTTTATACAACTGAAAAAAAAACTTTAATATTTCCTATTTTCAGTAATGTGAAATTTTATATAAAATACTGCATATCACTATTAATTATTACTCCTTTTAGTGGGCATATCTTACAGAGTATGTTAACATAAATTACACAACCTTTGTACTCAGTTGTATTATACTTTGCATATATAACATCCAATGTTTTGCACTTTTATTTACCTACTATGTGCAACTTTAACTATGTTTTATACGTATAAATCTGCTTAACACCAAATGGAATGACATATATTCTAACTATTTTTATTACCATATGATTGATTTATACTGGTACCAGATGGGAAATAGTGTGAACAAAGACAGTTCTGAAGACAACAAAAATATAGTTTATTACTTCTTACAGCTCCTGCACTAGGAGTCATTATTTTGAAGTCTGTAACTGTTCTCCAGAGAAGACATCCTCCTCCCTTTTTTGTTCATCTATTGCCAAGGATAGAGCATGCTTAGTTCAGTGGCAAACAGGTGATGAACAGACACTCAGCCTTTCATGCCAACAAGATCTGCTATAGAACTGAATTACACTCATAGAGACGTGTAGGGAAAGTGAATAACCCTTATCTCATGCTGTAGCCTGGCATGTGATTTAAGCAGTTTTTCTCATCTCATGCTAACTTCTTCCTTAGAATGAAAATCTGGAAAAAAAAAGTGATGGAAGACAGGGTGGTAAAAACATCTGGAAGTAAGGGATCAAATGTTATGACATATTTTCTTGCTTAATTTTAGGTATAAATTTGAAAGGAGACATGCATGTGGATTAGAGAGTAAAACCAGATTTAGATGAAATAAATTCTGTAAGTTATTGCATTTAAGAGGAGTTATTTTTATACAAATAGCTGAGGTCATTAGTATTTAGGAGAAAGTATTGGCAGTCTAAGAACTGGATTTTTTTCCCATGAGATTTAAGGAGAAAGAAATATATGACTTATCATGCTGAGCAGTAAACATTTAAACATGCAGGATGTACTGCAGATTTAATGATGACACATTCTTAAATGATTCTTCCCATGTCACCATTTCATGGCAGTGGTCATTTCATGCAGGCTTTTGTCATTGCCCAGACACATCACAGTGGAGTGCAGTGATCCAAAACTGTTCCAAAAGCAAACTGTACTGTGAAAAGTTATTATCATTTCTGAGGACGGGAACAGGAAGAGTAAAATGCACACCTGTGATAGCTAATAGGCACCAAATTTTGCAGTTATCTAGAAGGGTTTTTTTTTATAACTGCATACCCTTTTTGTGCAATTTCATTCACAAAATGTAGTCTTTTTAGAAGAAGCTATGGTGGTAGATAGAACTGCATTATCATTAACAGACTATGTTAAATCAGAGTTTTGAGGAGTGAGACAAGAAATTATATTCCCACTGGGAAATGAAACCAAACCTCAAAATAAAACATCTTCAAACTATAATCACCTGAGTTATGGGCTCCTTAGGATTTTAATCATTCTTCTCAGACACATCATTTCACATTTTTTTTATCCTCTCAGCTAACCAAACTTGGATTAGACACATGCAAGAAAGAACATCATTTGGGGGAGAAAGCTAAGAAAGTTGTTTAAAGTAGAAACGATATATCTGTTCTGGGTAATAAACACACTTCACTTTGAATTTAACCCACAAACTCAATGTACTGATCTACCAGTGTGAACATTTCAGATGTGTTTGCCCAACAGTTTTCTATTATGAGGTTTCCTACAAATCTGTTTGTAAAAACAGTTTTATGTAAAATAAGCTGTTTCATTTGGAATTAACAGGATTGTAATTGGTCACCTACATTGTGTGCCTTAAATGAGAATGAATGCAAATTTAGGAAGATCTTCCAAAACCATGGGAGTCTATAGCTCAAATGTTCTTCATTTGCAAGTTGGTATTCTTGAAGCATATATTCATAATTAATGAAGTGCATATTTGTTTTTCTCACACAAAATTGTGACATTATTAACAAAGTTTATTTCACAAAACAATGCTTTAGGACAAGTGTACTGTGAAATAGCAGAAGTCATGTGACATGGGCATATAGTCAAATTAGTAAATTTGCATGACCTCTTCCATAATTATTGGTGCTTAATTAATGGCTGTGTTCCCAAAAAAAGTCATTTGTTTTAATTACAATAAATATTTTAATAAGCACTTTTTCTCTTTGTCAGCAACGTCTCTTTTGGTTAACAAATTCTGATGGTGAGGTCCACATTTGAAATCCGTAATGTGATATGCACTCTTTATTTGATTCTTTGCTTTTGATGACTTGAATTGATGTGGCATTTGTGAGGGACATCTTATGATATGACCTAGTATGTCACACTACAGAAGTTAAGTATGAAGCTGACAGCTGCAATAGATACAGGAACTGTAACACTAGTGGTACAGTAGGTACACCAGATGAAGGATAATCATATAATCCTAGTACAGTAGGTATACCAGATGAAGGGTAATCATATGATACTAGTACAGTAGGTACACCAGATGAAGGATAATCATACGATACTAGTACAGTAGGTACACCAGATGATGGATACTCATACCATACTAGTACAGTAGGTACACCAGATGAAGGATAATCATACCATACTAGTACTGTAGGTACACCAGATGAAGGATAATCATACTATACTAGTACAGTAGGTACACCAGATGAGGGGTAATCCTACAATACTAGTACAGTAGGTACACTAAGTGAAGGATAATCATATCATACTAGTACAGTAGGTACACCAGATGAAGGATAATCATACCATACTAGTAGAGTTAGTGAACTCTGGTAAATGGCAGTACAACACTGTTATCTAGGACAATCCAAGAGACCAGACTAGCTCCTATGTGTAACAATGTGTGCCATTATTAGGAAAAATAAAATTGTTTGTTTGTTCAGTTTTACAGTTATAGCAGAAAATACTTTGAGTTTCCAGTTTTCCAATTATGGTGTGCCATTGTAATGGAAAGGAAGACACTTCATTTGTCCCTTTTACCAACTGCATGACAAACATAGGAAGGTGACAGAAAATTAATAAGAATTAGAAGACAGAGAAAAAAGGAAGGTACTAGAAAGAAAATGGAGAAGGGACAGGAACTTATGACTGACATTTATTAAATGTGATCCCCATACAGGAGGCTGTTCAAAATGTGGCCCATTGTATCTAGGTGTTGCATTCCATTTGTGACAAAATAGAATATCAAGGTAGAATGTTACACATCCATCGTATAAGGAATGCTACACATTGTTTTTGTCATCGTCTTTGATTTCTGCCACTTGTCAAATAATCTGTTTAGTAGTACACACGTTTTTCTGGTAGTTCTAGTTTATAGTTTTACTGACAGGTGAAGTTCCTAGTAAATTAGCATGCGACATTTTGTTAAAAGTTACACTTTGCCTAATGTAATCAACTGAAGTGGGATATAGTACATAAAGTGGAGACATAGCAGAGCAAAGCAATATCTGATTTCACAAAAGTCACAAACGTCTCTCCAAAAAGAAGTCTCCTACTCACCCTTTTGCTAGGGTATTTTCCACTCCTCCCTGTATACTCACTTAATATACCTGCTCAAAGATAATACAGCTGCTGCTTAGGTTACAAATTCTCATCTCTGCAGAACCCGGTCTTGAATAATTGTCTAGATATCTAAAAATGTCTTCCAGTTTAATCCTATGAAAAATAACACTTTCCCAAATTAATGAACAAAAATCAATTTCACTCTGCTCAAAATAAACAAAGTTATTTTTAATATAGAATTTTTTAAAACAAAACTGCATTGGTTCTCAGTTTCACTCCATCCAGCATTTCTGGGAAAGAAAATTCAAATAAGGATATCAAAGCCGGAGGCATGAAGTGATGCATGTCATCAGATGAATAATGTTCTCTAGGAGGGCAAATATAGTTTATTATAGGAGTTTCTGCAAATGTGCCAGTCATAAAGGAGACCAGGAAGTAAAATGTATCCAGTGAGTAAAGTCAAGAAGAAAATACTGAGATGTGATTTTCAGTATAAGACCCTAAGTAGTGTATTAAATCCTAGCCTATCATGGCAGATGCAGGTGAATTAAAAACAACAAGCAACCCATGGTTGAAGATGTCAGGCACAATAATTACAGGCTGTGAAGCAGCAACTGATAAAATGGTCCTATACATATGGTTATTGTTTGAGATGATAAATTTACAAGTCATGCTGATTCTATGGCTGAAATGGCAGTATGCATGCTTACATCCAGTCATGTTCTTATCAACCTGTCTTCCTGACTATCATAGTTGTAGAACAGGAATATCTCATTAGCAGCAATTTCCCATGTATTTGAGTCATATACTGCACTTTCAGACTTGAGTTTGCTTGTGATTTCTCTGCCAAACCATACATTGTGATAGCAAAGGCATCTCTAAACATACAAACACACATACTCACAAACTTCTGCCTACCCTCACGCAAGCATACACTCATACACAGACATACATTTGTCCCCACTCCACACACACACACACACACACACACACACACACACACACACACACACACACACACACACACACACACACACACATATCCATGCAGCTACAAACTTCTACAGGCATGCTCACAATAATCCACTTATATGTTCCCAATTGCATAATATATCCATGCAGCTACAAACATGCTTCTATAGGCATGCTCACTGTCACTGAACTATGCATTTATGCATCCACTTACATGTTCCCAAACACATACACGCACACATTCATGCAGCTATAAACATGTTTCTACAGGCATGCTCACAGTGACTGAACTATGAATTTATGCATGTTCCCAACCACATCTGCACACACACACACACACACACACACACACACACACACACACACACACACACACACACACACACACACACACACACACACACACACACACACACACACAAAATATTACATTTATGCCCCTACACACATGCACACACATACAAACATTGCCACACATAGATGGCTCCACTCTACATACCTGGGCTGCAAACCCACAGTTACAGATGTGTGAGTGTGTGGTAACTTTTGATGGCATGCAGTATTTCCTCGTCATGAAATCATTAACATGTTATTCCAGTGCCATGTGTCAGGTTAAACCACGTGGCTACTTTGTTGTAACCATTCCCCCAGAATTCCACATTTGTATGTGCCATCTGTTTGCCTTACAAGTGCCAACATTAAGCTGTAATGGGTGAATGAGCAAATAACTTCAGATTTAAGGCTTCTGCTTCTTGGTAAGTCTTTCTGAATCCTGAGAAAATGTTGTTCCTAACAGTGACTACCATTCCTCTGACATGGCACTGCCTCAGAGAGAATATAAATCAGTAGTGGAAGAAAGGAAGGAATACAGATCACCAAATGTGGCTTGCAATGGATGCTTTGACTTCTTTCTTATCTGTAAATTTGTTATGTGCCTGCATGGAGCATAAAATATTTGAAAATAATTATTTTGAAGTGTTTTATATTTATAATGAATCAAAGCTATGTCATGTGAATTTCCATTCTTAAATTTCTATTTTAGTTTCCATAAAAAAACTGCTGTGAGTATTTTACTAATTACATTAATTACTTAAATAGAATTCATATGGTGCTGTATGCTTCAATTAAATTGTTATTCACCAATGCATACTTTTGTAACTAATTTTAATTCAATTATATTTTGGCCTAGTGAAGTCTGACAAGTAGAAAAAAAATGATATGGACCTGATGGGATTCCACAGAGTGAATAAAGACTTGGCTGTAGGGATATTAGAGCCTGTGATTAAGATGCCTAATGAATCCTTAAAAATAAGCACACTGCCAAAGGAGTGAAAGAATGCAGACCCTGTTCCATTCTTTAAGGAAGATTAATAAAATGCAAACTTTTTTTTTAACTTGTAGATTTTCCTAAGCAGAGGCAGTTCTCTGACCGCAACCACTTTTTAAATAACCCTCTCTGGGCAATACAGGTTAGGACTGGGATGAATTTGGAGGCATCATCATAGTCATTAAAGTTTGCCTTAAAAGAAGTGAAGGCATTACACTGCTATAATGGAAGTTTATTCCAGAAATAGGAGACCTAAGCAAACAGTTTTGACAATGTGTCTCATGGGAGAGAGTGTAAAATAAAAAAAGAGAGAAGGAAGATGGGATATAAATTGTTAACTGAACTGCAGATTGGTTGGAGGTGAGACAGCAGTGATTAAGAGGTTAGTCAACATGTTCTGGGTGTTGAGAGTATTTAGTGGTATTCCTAAGAATTTACAGGTAGGTGCAACACCATTAAATGTTTATGATAGCGTATATCAAGATACCTAAAAATAAAAATGTTAGCTGATGTCTCAGTGTTAATTATGTGGTGTATGTCAGTAGAGGTGGATTATTTATTTACTTAACATTTGTTAACTGGGAAAGTCCGACTTGAAACAAAGCCAATTTTCAGTGGAGGCCCAGGGAGAAACACTTCAGATGTATGTCTTTGCAGCATAGGAGCAAACTGGAACACCTGGAGGAAACCCACACAAATGCAAGGAGGACATGCAGACTCTGCACAGAAGGCACTCCAGTCAAGAACTGAACCAGAAAACCTCTTGCTGTGAGGTGACAACACTACCACTCCACCACTGCGCCATCCAAAGATAACAAGAGATAACAGGGATTACAATGAGACTTGCCAAATGACCCAGAGAACAGGGCTTTCAAATGCAACTAAGTTTTAATTTAAAGATCTATAACACAATGTATTTTTTATTAAAAATAAAAAACAGAAAAACTAGTAGTCTTAAAACTTCATTGATGAACTCAGTCACAATAATTTCCAAAAATCCTGAAACGCAGGTAGTGTTCTAAAGCAACAAGCCTTTATTCGGCACAAATAAGAGATCCTCAGTAACAAAAAAAATCAGAAATACTTTATAATGTTAAACATATCAGCTTTTATACACTTAGAGGTAGGTATGGAAAATATATGTACTGTTTAATTTTAAGCCAGCCTATTCCAGGCAAACAATATAAGCAGGGCCATAAACATGGATTTAAGAACAGCAAGTACATCTCGAACACTAGTACTGATTAGATCAAACTAAATCCTAGTTAAGGAAAACACTACTTATCTATTTGCAACCCACATTCCAAAATCAGGTGTTAAGAAAAGCACAGCATGCATATAAAAAGACTGATTTTAACTAAAATTGCTTTCGGCTAATTAATGCAATGAAGCCTTCTTCAAGTCTCTGACAAGAACTAAAATCATATGCATAGGTAGATAAGTAAAAAGAGCTAACTAGATAGATACAAGAAAAACACTCATAGCTAGCTAATCATAAACATTATCTAATTAGAACACTATAAATATGAATATATATCTGCGTAATAATATCTATCTTCTCTCCATTCTGTAGACTTGCTGAGGGCATAGACAAATGCTCATTACAGTTAACAGTACCCAAGGACTCCTGGTTATTGGAAACAGTCTCATTAGCAGAGTTATTATTATATCCTTGTTTCTGCCATGTAAAAACATGCCCATTCTTTCTTCCTCTTAGTATAAAACAACCTTCATTCATAGGCTGATATGGAGTCAGAGAGCTGCATTAATTTTTTATCAGTCAGAAGTCATTGAATAATTTATATATATATATATATATATATATATATATATATATATATATATATATATATATATATATATATATATATATATATATATATATATATATATATATATATATATATATATAAATATAAACAAGCCTGGATCATGCAGTGGTTCTGCTGTGTTTTGGATTGTGTGTACCTCTATTTGATTTTTTGCAGGACCACTTATCCCAGCAAGACTGTGTTGTGGTTTTTTGCAGATTATTGGATTTACATTGCTGGGAAGCATGGCGGAGAGCTTGGTTTCTGGGTTAGAACTACCATATAATCCTCCTGAGAATAATTCTATGAATACTATATGTTCAGGTACTGTGAATGAACAGTTTAAAAGATGTCTTACTACTAACTGTAACCCCTTATTAGATGGGAGTTATGCTATGGAGAACAACAATGGTTATGAATGTAACATTGATATAGCCAAGTTGTGTAATGATATTAATGCCCTCAAGGATGATTTATATAAACTGAAAAGATAACAGACTCAAAGGCAACACTTTGAGGCTTGCCTTGCCTTGAGAATAGTTCTCCGAGGGTTAAGAATCTTGAGAATGCCTATGTATGCTGAGCGCTTTCCACTATTGCTATCAAATTGGCAGCAACTCAAATTGGACACAAGTTTTGGCTATTTGAGGGTTCTAATAGATTTTTTGCCCCTGAAGAGGAAAGTCTTATTGACAGCATCAATAGGTAAGTGGGCAGTTACCCTTGGTTAAATAAAAAATTAACGGCGCTCTCTGACTCTGTATCAGCCTATGAATGAAGGCTGTTTTATACTTAGAGGAAGAAAATAAGAAGGGCTATAGTTGATTTTAAGAATGTCCATGTTTTTACATGGCCAAAACAAAGATATAATAATAATTCTGCTGATCAGACTGTTTCCCTGGGTACTGTTAACTGTAACGAGCATTTGTCTATGCCCTCGGTAAGTCTACAGAATGGAGAGAAGGGTGCTTCCACCAATGACAAACCTTTTTCCACTAATTCTGGTAGTAACCATCCAATGACAGTGAATCCTTCACCCTCAGCATTACCATCATTGGGTAACAATGTTAGGAGGAAGTTGACGCATCCAGCATTGAAGACTGTTTATCCTCCTCACACCACTGCTTCAGTTTTTCTGGGATTACAGTTACTGATAAAACAGAGCTCGGTAGGAAAATGGAATATCTCTTCATAGGTACTGACTGCCACATTGGAAACTGTTCTTAATAAGGGCTTAAACATTATACCCACTCCGTATGCAGGTTTAAGGATACAATAGTGGATGTAAAATTGCTTGTCAGGAATGTTGCACTTAAATTAATGTTTGGCAATGCTGGAAATGATAGTAATGTTCTACAATTTAAGTGTCCCAGCATGTTTATGCCTGTATTCCATCCAATGATAGAGGCATTCTGGTGGTTGTGTGAATCTGATATCTATGCATTTTTTGCTGATAGGAAAATGGGGAGAAGTTTTAAAAATGTAACTTACTGTGAATATAAAGCATTAGATGATTTAGCAAATGATACCTCTATTGTTATATGACCAGCCTACAAGGGTGGTTTGATTGTGATAATGGACAGAGTTTTTTATTATGAGTCTATGAAGTCAATGTTGAGTGACAGTAATGTATACTCTGTTCTAGACTACAATTCTATTATTGCAATACAGAATAGGATTGTAAGGACTTTGAATGAATGTTTAATGAGCAATATTATCACTATGGACCTGTGTAAGTATTTGTATGTGACTAACCCTCTTATACCTGTGATACAAGGGCTTTCCAAAATACATAAATATCTACATAATCCCCCTGTTAGGCCAATCATTTCAGGCAAAAACGGGTCCACTGAAAGTATTTTGATCTATTTTGAGAAACATCTAAGACCACTTGTAGATAAGAACACCTATATACTTAGAGATACCAAGCAGTTTTTGCAGGATTTATTCCAATTCACACAATATCAGCTTATTGATTCTATGTTATTTGTCACTATGGATGTTCAGTCTTTATTTACAGTCATACACAACTATTATGGTATAGAATGTATGAGAGATTATTTATTGACCTTCAGTGACTATGATAGGAATTTTATAGATTTGCTCTGTCTGTTTATGGAACTTGTCTTAGAAAATAATTTTTTTCTTTTTGATTCATGTTATTATTTGCAGAATGATGGCATGGCTATGGGCACTTCCAGTTCCCATAGCTATGCCAATACTGTGATGGTTTACTGGGAGAACAAGTTTATTATTTCAGATTTAGAGTTCAGTGATAAGATTTTGTTTTATCGTAGATTTGTGGATGACCTTTTTCTCATATGGAAGGGGTCATCAGTTGATTTACTTAGATTCTTTGAAAATGTTAATAACACCAAGTCTTTTTTAAAGTTTACGATTACTTATTCATTAGTTAAGATTAATTTTCTTGATGTTAATATTTAGAGAACAGAGGATGGTTCTATCAGGATAAGGGTCTATAGCAAACCATGTGCCCGGAACACCTATCTTCATAGGAAAAGTATGCATCGCTCGTATATTTTTCGTAATGTATTAAAGGGACAGGGCATGCAATTATCTAGATTACATGTATCTGAAACTGATTTTCAAGTAGAGTTAGGTAATTTATGAAAAAGATTTAAAGAAAGGGGCTATGCGGATAGAGATCTGAATAATCCCCTTCATGAAGTAGTGGAGATGAGAAGTGGGACTACTAAGCCTTACTTCTCTGATGCCGCTAATGTTGCACAGAGTACTAAGAGAGATACTTTTAGACGCCCATTGTCCTTGACTATATATCATATGCATGAATGTAATAAGATAATTAGAATCATTGAGAAACATTGGCATATTTTAACCACGGAACTCAAGATTAGAAAAATAATTGGTGATACACCTTCATTTAGTTTCAAAAATAAGAAAAGTATAAAAAGATGTTATGTTACCCTAAAAGTATAGAAACCATTGGCCAATGTGAGGCCATAGGTACTGTACCATATAATAAATGTAATTATTGTATATATATTAATAAGACCACCCAGTTTAAGCACCCTGATAATGGACAATTTTTTAAGTTTACCATCTTGGCAAACTGCAATACTGCTAATGTTGTTTATTTAGCTAAATGTGAAGGGTGTCAGGCATTTTATTTAGGTAAGACTAATAGACCCCTTAAACACCGCATAAGACAGCATCTATATAATATTGGAATTAATTCCCCAGTAATGCCCTAATGAGGGTGACTGACATATTTTTAGGTTTATAGTCACAGACATTGTGGTACCTACAAAAAGGCTGGGGGACATCAAAACTTATACCGAGTGAGTGAAAGTCAAGTGGATTATAAGATTAAGGGCAGATTGTGGGAAAGGTTTAAATGATCGTGTTTCTCTTTACCCCTTTCTGAAGATGAAGGGGGTATGTTAGCAGTTTTATTTTGTTTTTAATGTATGGGATGCTTTTAAGATCAGTATCAGAGATTATAGTTAATTAATGGTAACTGAATGAATGCCTTAGATTGTGCTATTTAAATGCTTTAGTTTTGTCTTTGATTCATGGTCTGAAGAAGCATTTTTGTGAAAGAGCTTACCTTTTAATAAAGTTTTATATGATACGGAAGTCGTTCAGTAATTTTATTTATATATATATATATATATATATATATATATATATATATATATATATATATATATATATAAACAAGCCTGGATCATGCGGTGGTTCTACTGTGTTTTAGATATTGTGTGTATTCAAAGTTTTAAGACTACTATTTTTTCTGTTTTTTTTTCCTCAACACTCATGTTGGTGAGGTTGGAACTAGACAGATTCCTGTGCTTGTTCATTTTTTTATTAAAAATATAAATAGGCATTGTATTTTAAAAAGCAAACTCTTAAAGAGACTACAGAAGAGAAGCATTTAGGTGGTTGGATTACTCTAAGATCAAACCATGAATTTAAGTTAGCAAGGTTGATAGACTTTGAAATATATGTTCAGGAGCTCTGATTTTAAGAGACTGGGAAATATATTCAGGAACCTTAGAGTGATATTTGTAGTCTGGGAGCTATTTGAAAGATGGGCCTCTGTTTGTAAATGCAGATAAGCTAAGTGCAGGGTATTAGTGCTGAATGGGTGAAAAAAAACAATGTTGCTTCAAAAAAACACACGGCCACTTAAGGGCAAAAGCATAAAGTGCCTAAAGTAAAGCACTAAGTATGCATGAAGTGCTACCTGAAAGGCATATGCTTCGTATTATTGTGGATGGGCGTGACTATGTGCAGTCACATGTGAAACACTGAAGGCAAGTGCCAGACTGTGCAGCTTTTATTATTAATATATATATTTTTAAATAAAGAAGTTTACTATTTTTTAAATATGGGTATCCTTATCTGGACACCCTGATGTTTTCATTAAAGACTGAAAAAGGGGAGATGCAACAAAGAGGGAAACACACAAGGAAAACATCATGAGAGTTGTGTTGGAGGAGATGAGAGAGGAGAGGCACTATGTTTTTGCTGGGGGATAGACCGTCCTGTTTTTCAAATACTTTTTATATGGCTGGGGGATGAGGTAGACAATAATTTGCACCCCCTTGTGTTGGAACTTTTCTCAATGCTGGGTAGACGGAGATACTTGAGCCTGCCATTTTTGTGTAGGTTGCAATTGATTACAGTGTTGGTGCTTCCAAGGATTCTATTTATATTAAGACATCTTCCCCATGTAGTCTTATCCCTCCTCCTAAGCAAGTTGCAGAAGAAAGTTTCTGACTTTGTATGGGCAGGTAGAGTTCTGAGGATCAGTGGAAGGAAAATGTTTTGGCTTACCCTCATTTTAGGAGTATAGTTTGGTTGTTATAGGTTGGAACTTTAGCCAGGTTAGGCAGTCTTTGATGCCATTATGGCATGCAATTGAGCTAAGAATACTCAAGCTGCCAAGAGTCTTTGTGGGACTCAATCCCTTAAGTAGGGTATGGAACCCAGGTTGCCTGGATCACTGGTTTGGGCAATCTTTGTTTCCCCTTGCATCTAGAAAAAGTAGAGCTAATCTCACAGCCTTCCTTTGGCACAACCTACTCCTGCTGATTAATGGTACAATGTGCTGGTAGCTGGTGATAGTATTTACAGCTTCTCTTATACATAACTGGTAAAGGTTATGGCATACAATAGCAACAGCACCCCTGTTTCTCATGGATCACTTCAAATTTCCTATTCAGAGAATTTGGGCTGAGGAGCCATAAACTGAATGTCTTTTATCCCCTGTTTTGGGACCAACCTTAGGTAGTGCTTAGGCCGCTACTATTGTTAGGGATCAAAATTCTGGATGGCCCTTTACCAGAAGAAGAATAGAGGTTGGCGATAGGATGGGTTGGAAGTAAGTTTTGGCATGTACCACTTTAGTAATGGTTGCTAACTCTAACCCTAACACTACCCCATCCCCAACCATAACCCTACACATAACCTTAATAAAAACCTTCCCATAACACAGCCACTACACAAGACACACAGACAGACAAACACACACTAACAACAGTACATCTATCCCCTTACCTCACCCTGACCCTAACTCTATAATACACAGACTTGGACACAAGCATTCTTACTCTCAAACATATGCACAACTAGTGTCCCCCCTCCAACCCCTCTCCCTTTTCTATTGACTGTTTGGGTATCTGTTACTTCGATATTAAGCACCACCCTCACACTTGTTGACCAAATAGACATTTGAAGAAATGACAAGAAAATGCACACATATGAGAATATGGGTCCCAATCAGCTGATCGAGTTTTCAGAAACTCGAACTCCATATGGTTGAAATCATATCACAGAGTTTTTGAAAACTCAGACTTTTTGAATGGAGATCGCTGTGCAGCGAGGAACGGAAAAATTACCCTTTTTCTCACTGTAGTGTGATCAAGGAGTTGGTATGTATAATTTGCAGGGGCTGTGTGGGGTGCTTGGGGGCTGCACCCCCCCCATATATATATATATATATATATATATATATATATATATATATATATATATATATATATATATATATATATATATATATATATATGTGTGTGTGTGTGTGTGTGTGTGTGTGTGTGTGTGTGTGTATGTATGGTATATTAATGAAAAACATAAGGTAGATTTTTTTTTTTTTTTTATGTTCGAGTTTTCAGGAAACTGAATCATGTGGTCTCTGGAATCCTTTATTCAAGTTTCCAAAAAGTAGATCATCTGACATAGACCCATATATATGGGTCCACGTCTGAATCTCTAAATACTGAAATGCTGAACTTCATTATTTCGAGACCAGAATATCAAAAGTCCACATAAACAAAAATGAATAGTACAAACACACCTAAATATCGCAAATACAGAATATAACTAATAATCCAACCCCACCAACATAAACAAAAAAAAAACACTAAAAAGCACAACACAAATAACACAACTGTACCTCTTTGCAAGGGGGCAAGCCCTCCTGCACTCCCCATGTGGGGGGGGGGGCTGGGCCCCCTCACACACATACACACTACTTACATATACCAGCTGTGAGGTCACACTAACATGAAAAACCCACAAAGTTACCTCTACATGCCCTACCCAAACCTACTCCTAAAACTCCCCAAAAAATAAAAATTAACAAATCCATGGCCAAAACCGTGAAAAAGTAAACACCTACCTGAATCTCCGCAAATAGGTCCACATCGACAGCCTTATACAAATCCTAGGCCAAACTACACATTAAAGAGATAGTAAACCATAAAGCACTCACTGCACCACAACTACTGAGGATTTGAAAACCTCAAATTCATTAAAGTGCAGTTTCGAATAACTGCACTTTTGACATTCTGGTCTCAAAATTCTGAAATTTGGCATTTCAGCATTTTGAGATGCATAAGTGGACCTATATATATATATATATATATATATATATATATATATATATATAAAATACAAAAAGCCAGGAGTGCAAAGCAACAGAACAGTATCCTCATAGACTGATCACAATACTGAACCGAAATGCACAGCAAGCAGTATATACTTCACCAGGCTGAGCCAGAGTACAAAATAGGCAGTTTTCACTTCACTGATTAACAAGCACAGTCTCATATAAATATATATGATATTGGCTTGAAGAAGCCCAGTCGGGTGAAAGCGCTTGCCATTTTTATTCATTTGTTGAATAAACTCGCATTTTCTGCATCGAATGAGGATTGCCTTGTGCCTATTTATATGAGATTGTGCTTGTTAATGGACCCCACCCATTTCGGGTTTGTAAAAGGCAGATCATGTCTCCTAAACTTGATAGACTTCTTTGAAGCAGTTACCAAAGCCGTAGATGAGGGTAAGGTGATTCACCCAGCCTATCTAGATCTTGCCAAGGCTTTCAACACCATCCCCCTCTCTGGAATTATAGATAAACTCACTAAACTAGGTATAAATCGCTATGTCACAAGATGGGTTGCCAACTGGCTCACTGACAGAACTGACACTGTGAAAGTAGCAGACTCCAAATCCAACTTCAGATCAGTGACAAGTGGAATACCACAGGGTTCAGTCCTGGGTCATCTCCTGTTTGATATCTCCTTCTCTGAAGTAAAGGCTAACACAGACGGTCTTTGGCTAATGAAGTTTGCAGATGCAAACTAGGAGTCATAATCGAAACTCCTAACGATGTGGATATCCTACAAAAGGGCCTCACTGAGACAGATGCCTGGTGTCAAAGCCATGGCCTCAAGCTCAATGCCAAAAAGTGCATTGTCATCCCCTTTGGTAAAAACTCTGTACCCATGAACTACCACATAGGCAATAGTAAACTTAACACTGAAAGTGTGAGAAGAGACCTTGGGACACAGGTGGACAGTAGTTTCTCCTTTGATAATCACATCACCACAGTGGTCAGGAAATCCTTCTATGTGGCACACCTCATCACAAAAGGTTTCTCATCCAGGAAAAAAGAGATCATTGTTCCCCTCTACTCGTCACTCATTAGACCCATTATAGAGTACAATGCTCCTTTTGGTATGTACCTCACAAGACATCTACAACAACTGGAAAGACCACAGAAATACCTCACAAAGAGGATTACTGGCCTCAAACAGATGCCCTATGCAGACCGTCTCAAAAATCTCCAGCTTTACTCCATCGCATATCGCCTATTCAGAGGCAATCTCTGCCTAACATACAAAGCTATGTCAAACCAGAGCTGCTGGACATGCTCCACTTAAAGAAATCTCAATCCCTCCAAGCTACACGCTCTAGGGACCTAAACCTTGTCACCACAATAAACAGAACATGTTGGAGGGATAGATTCCTGTCCCAGAGACTTCCCATACTCTGTAACAAACTACCTATCTATATCAAACAAAGCTCCTCATTAGCACTCTTCAAGAAAAATCTTGATGATTGGATGGGAAATAGGAAATTCACCCCGGGGATTACTTCTGTGGCTCTGCTCGACAGTGGCACATGAAAATAATTTTCTTGGGTGTCAAAAGCCAGGGTACCTTTTTGACTAGGCTTATATAGGTCCTAGGGCCAATAACTTAGTACCTACCTATGAACCTATGATGTAACCTTCATATATTTTTAATACAGCCTATGTTTAATGTGACACATAAAAAAAAAGATAGAAAGGAAGAAAGAAAATAATTTAATACTTACTATAAATCTCTGGAATCTCACCTCTACCTGGTCAACCCACTCAGCCAGCTGGTCAGGCCTTTGCTTCTGTAGGTCATCATAACTGTGACAGCACTGTTGGCCAGAGTGGGTGATCCCTGTCAGGGATAACAGGTGCTCACCTAACTCCTGACAAATGTCTATTTTTTCCATTCAAACTGTCTTGTGCAAGCCTCAGTCTTTTCCAGATAAGACTCCTAGAAAAGGCAGACAATGATTTTTGCTTCCTTATCTGACCAGCTTAGGGCATGGCCTTGTGCCTTCACAGGAGCTCCTATCATTTAAAGTGCCAGCACCAGAATGAAGAAAGTACCAACAGGTCTGTGGGCACAGGTTTAGAACCACTTCTTCTTGGGTATGACTCCACCTTAACCAAACCCTGTTAACTAGAAGGGGCATTAGAGGAAGTTTTGTTATTATTGGCAAGTTTGGTTTTGCCAAAAATGCTTTGTCGCAGTCGTGTTATTTTTTTTTAAGGAATAAATTCCCATTTAATTTCTTTGGCACATAAAATACAGTATGCCGTCATAATTTTTCTTTTGTATTACTTATAATTGCTACTGTTGCTGTACATTGCCTCAGATATATGTTTTTTGCAGTATTATACCTTAATGTCATTGGCTCCTGCATTGTATCAACAGTAATATTTTTGGAGAGAATGCATAAATACATATTCCTATGTGTTTGATGACCAACTTTTATTAGTATTGAGTGGTCTGACATTAGAAAGTATGCCAGATGATGTTTAAATGAGCAGAGAGTACACATGGTTGTGTAGACTGTAATACATGAGACTCCATTTTGTTTGACCAAATATATTCAGATTTGATCATATCTGAGGCTATTCTTGCATTCCTGCAGCATGCTGGGGATGCCTGAGGAGTTCTGCACGCTCTGTTGCTGTCCACAGTGCATTCAAATGAACCCAACGCCACTTTCATGAGCAGCTGAGAACGACTTACTTGCATAAGTAGCTGTACACATTAGCATATCATTGAGATTCACAGATACAAACATAAACGGTCTAATTTGCATACAAGACGTAAATGGATCTGAATTTACTTGAAATGGTTAATCATCACTATATTAGCTTGTGATTACTCAAGTTGGGCAGAAAATGTCTTGGGAAACTGCAGATTAGCTAAAGTAAGGAAATAATAAAAACATTACAATTTAATATGAAACACTTCAAAATGATGTAAAATTAGCTAGTTACCTTGAAGAAATGTTTATTCTACAAATATGATGGATGTATTATCAGTGTAAAATTGTCATTTGTAGGTTGAAAATCATTACAACTGCTGTGGGAAATGATTAGTAATCACTGATAAAATCATTTACTTTGGGTCATGCAGTGATTGTGCATATGTATGTGTTTTAATTGTGAAGTAGTTAAGTAGTAAGGTTGTGCTGTGTACATATGTCCTTACCTGAAGATTCCTGAGTGTCACTGAAAAATGAAAAATGACAGTATTATAAATACCTGACAGTGGCTGGGATTAGGGGCTGCTTTACATTAGTATAACACAGCTTTACTTTATTAGAGTAATTTGCATAAGTATATAATTATGTGGTTTGTGTTAACTTTTTTATAGGAGGATGGCAGGCATACATGTTGTTTGACTGATGGCAAGGCATACAAAGGACAGCTTCAGCCATGAGGAAAATGATATCCTCATAGGAGCCTTTAGGACATATGGGAATTTGGTAAAGGGGACCCAAACATAAAGAAAGGACCAAAGCCTGAAATGAAGTTGTCCTGGACATTAATGCAGTGAGTGTCAGAAACTGCACCACATTAAGCGAGTGCAAGAAGAGGGTAAATTATGTGGTAGGGCATGCTAGAGAAAGGGGAGGCAGAATGCAATAGCATGCACCAGTATGGGTGGGGCAGAGGCTTCAACAATTATCCCATTAACACCAGATGAGGAATACCACCTCTCCATCTGCGAGGGTGACCATGACACAGAAGATAATGGAACTGGAATAATCAGAGGTGATGTGGTCACTGGCTATTACCAATGTCTGCAGCAGCAACACTTGTCTGTTAAGAAAGGTTGGTTTAAAAACTGTAGTATATATTTATATAGAGAACTGAATGCTGACAATGAATGACTACATTAAACACATGACAAATGCTAATTAATAGTTGAACCTTCTACATCTGCACAGAATGACAATGAAGGCAGTGTGCTTGGTAAGGGTATTCCACAGGGTACCCCACACCTTCTTAATAAGCATACAATCATCTATGTTATTTATTTATATGTAGAGTGTAGGTTTCATAACATTAAGACTGCAGATGCAAATGAGTTTAGAGCTACATTGAGCTATTGCCATTTTTCTAAAAGTTACATATTTTTAGGAGATGCCACTTGATTTTGTTTATCCAGAATGATTTTTTCTACTGTCTGCAAAAATTACCAACATGAGTAGATGACAGAGTCAAAATAATAATAATAAAAATATATAGCACTGATTTGTTTACAAAACAAATAATATTGTAATCTTCTAAAATATTAATGCTAATGAAATGCATCCAATAAGGGGTCTAGAATAACATTACGTGCTATTCAGTCTTCCAGATCTGTAGAACAAATATTTGAAATCAGCTCTGTTATTAAAACTAGATGGTTTAAAGTATGTACTATTTAGCCTATAACTTTAATTATCTAAAATCTAAGCTCCCACCATGTATTTTAGTACCTTACCCTACTTCATTTAGATAGCTTGTCTAGTGACGTACACAGATTTTTAATAAAAGAACCATGCTAATTAGCATGGGGCCTAGAAACAAGTTTGTATCATGCACTGTAGTATTAGCAGTCTAAATCATGGGAGCTATCCTATGTTTAAGATTATGAAAGCTTCCTGATATATGATTAAAGCTACCTTTTTTAATGCACAAGAGAATTAATTACTGTTTATATATGTGCTTTAATAAGTAAAATTGAATGATTAGTTTCACATTTTCTAATTTACAGAAAGATGTTAATTATATTGTAACTGCACACTGGTGATGTGGTTGTTGTTATCTCATAGCCTATTTGTTCCAAGTTGACTTTCTTAATGTATTGAGTCTGCATAGCCTCCACATTTCCACATGAGATTTTGCTTGGTGCTTTGGTTTCTATTTACATTACAAAAAGACATGAATTAGTGACCATATAAACTGTCCATAGGTATGTGTACAGTGTGTATGTGTGTATGCACGTGTGTATGTGTGCGTGTGTTTACACCAATGTAGTATCATACCATGCAGGAATCTTACAGCCATTGTTCCATAAGATAGGCTGTAAACTTACTGCCTACTGTGATATTCAGTAAAGATAAGAGTTGATTCTCATTTTTCATCTGCACTTTTGATTTAATATCTATGTAGTCTGTACAACTGTTTTTTTACTGTCCTTTTTGTTGTGAGATAGAGCTAATATCTGTTATTGTTGACATAAGTTTGTAGTGAGATCCTTTGTCTAGAAGCCTATCTGCTTACTTAGTGAGAGAAAGTGAACAGAACTGGTTTCATCTGGGCAGGGCATTCCTGCAACTGTATTATCTGGATAATAGGTCTGTTTTCTACTTTCTGTGCCTTAAATGAGATATACCTGTTACTCAAGCTGTTGGAGTGACTGACTTACTGCTTGCTGTGATATTCAGAAAAGATAAGAGTTGATTTTCATTTTTTGTCTGCAATCTTAATTTAATATCTCTATAATCTGTACAACTGGTTTCCCACCCACCACCCTGTTTTTTTGTGGTGGTCTTATGTCTTGGTGGCTTTGAGTTGCCCACCTCTGGTGTAGGGTTGATACTGGAAACTACCCCCCAGTCACATTACATCATCTCATTCTACTGTTAAAAGTGAGAACTTAGCAAAGGCCCACCCCTTTAGCTTCTGCACATTGAATTATCTCATTATCTTCTGCCTCTTCACTTTCTACTAATAAAAAAAAAAAAAAAAAAAAAAAAACGTTTTCTACCTTTCCTTGAACTAGTGTAGCCCAGATACAGATTTGCTGTATCCGGATTTTTTGTAAGCTTCTGACTGGTGCTCTTCAATTTTTTTCCATTAAATCTGCTAGTTCTTTGCTTTCCTGCACTTTTATTAGCTTATTAGTCTAGCACTTTAAACTATTCCCAGTGCCAGAAAGTCTGCTCTTCAAATTTTCCCTTAGAACTAGCTGGTTTCTCAGCAGTAGTACTAAAATCTGAATCCCTGTGACTAGCACTTGCTCAAAACCTGCTGGAAAGCACTAGGAAACCTTAAACTGATACTAGCACTCAATTCTCCTTGTTAATAAGGAGACATTAATCATAGGCACTAAACAGCCTATAATTGCAAAGTACCTTGCCAAGATAAAGGAAAACAGCTCTTGTACTTTAGAAAAGAAACACCGAACCAGGCATGTCCAAGGGTCAGCTTCTGGTGATTTCTCCTATCCACCTGGTGAATCTGGGCATACTGGGACAATGCAGCAATTGCCTCATGTACACAGACAACCCTCTCCTACTGCCACTCAACACTACAACCTGCGAGAGATGCACTTACATAGCAAAGCTCCCTCCAGCCAAAATTGTGCTAGATGGTCAAGAAGAGAAGGTTAACGCCTGCACTACACCTCAAGCTACACATAACCCTTCAAAACTCATGCCACCAACATCCACACATAGTAACACTAAACCCACTTATGTGAAGGCCCTTAACATTAACCTGCCCAAGCAACAAGGACCTCTGAAGCTGAAATGCAAACCAACACCAATCACAACCAAAGTGACACATAGCTCAAAACACCAGTGTGCCATCAAACAACAGCCCCTATTGCAAGACAATGTACCCAACACTTTAGTCATAGGTGACTATATAGTCAGGCACACTGATGTCCCACTCATCAGGCTGAACAAGGAGAAAATTACTGTCAGCTGCCTGTCGGGTACCAGAATCCACCACATAATGCATGCACTCAAGTCACTCCACAACAAGTACAAATACGACTCTGTCATTGTCCATGTTGGAGTGAATGACATGAGACATACCTCCCTGGACTACATGAAAAGAGACATGGAAGAGTTCTTGGATCATGTGGCCCAGGCAGGTATGACCCTAGCCCTGAGCAGCATCCTGCCTTCACCCAGAATGATACCACAGTATAAGGACAAAATGATTGACTTCAACAATTGGCTAAGTTTCTGGTGTCATTCAAAGGAGATCCAGTATCTCTCTGCCTGGGATGACTTGATCGACAAAACAATGCTTTGCCAGAGATGGTCTGCACCTGTCACCCCTGGGATTCAGGTTATTGGCTAAGGCTCTTACCACCCCTATAGTGCTTTTTTAGGCAAGGCTCAAAGGACAAAACCACCACCTTAACAGATATAAGCATGCAAAATCTGAAGGTAATGCTACTCGATGCTAGAAGTCTAAACCTCAAATTGCACTCTCTTGAGGCACTCTTAAAAATGGAGAACATCGGTATTTGTGCATTAACTGAGACCTGGTTCAAGGCTCCAGAGACCACCCATGCAATATCAGGCTACAACTCTTACCACACTTTTCAGCCACCAAACTAGGACCGAAGCACTAAAGGCGGAGGAGTGTCCATATTTACCAAGGATATTCACACCTCCAGGCTAGTTCCCCAACACAATGCATTTGAAATTCTACAGGTGCAACTAACACACCATGCCCCAAGATTCTCACTACAACTTTCTAAACATACTAGAAAATATTAAGATACAACAAAGCACCCTAATACTGGGTGATTTCAACTACCCTGCCATTAATTGAGAAAACTACTCAGGTACCAACACCTTTGCCCAATGGTTCTTGGAATTCATAAATGTAAATGCCCTTCACTAACTAATCCATAGTCCCAGCAAAGGCTCAAATATCCTAGACTTGGTCATTACCAACATGGGAGATCGATGCTCCACACCAATGGTCACCCCCTCATTGGTTAGGTCTGACCATAAGCTAATCACCCTTAACGTCCACACCCCCCCACCCCTCAGTAGGGAAACCTCCATAAAAAACTTCTCCAAAGTCAACTTTTTGCTACTCAAGTCAGAAGTGGCAAACTTCATGACATCCATGCAGACAGGAACTGAAAGTTCGACCGCTGAATCCTACACTAAGGCACTGTACGAGCACAACCGCTCGTGCATGAATCATGCCATTCTAAACAGAACCAAGACGGTCTCCTCCAAAAAAAGGAACCCAATCTGCTGGTCCCCTGCCATAAACAAACTATACAACAGAAGGAAGAAACTGTTGCAGAAAAGAGGAAAATCCCAGGATGCAAAAAACTCCCTTACTAGCCTCAGTAAGAAGCTGAGATCCCTCATAAAATCCTCCAAAGCTAGTTACGAAAATAAAATTGCGAAATATTCCAAGGACAACCACAAGGCATTCTATAGTTATGTCAAGAATCTAAATGGCAATGCTCAGATCTTGTCTGAACTACAACAGAATGCTATTAAATATACTGATCCCAAGGATATTGCCAATTCCTGGCAGATTGATTCAGTGCCAACTTCACCCCCCTCTCACCCCCTAAAGGGCCCATCTCAATACCAAAAGATTGCCAAATTTCAATAATCATGGCCGCACAGGTACAAAATGCACTCTCCAAAGTTAAGAATACAATATCTATGAGACCAGACGACATCCCGGGCTGTGTACTACATGAACTACAAAATAAACTGGCACCTCACCTAAGTGTCATGTTTAATCATAGCCTCACCTCAGGCTTCGTGCCTAATGAGTGCTGCACAGCTACAATTATCCCACTCCACAAAGGGGAACCCACCTTGGATCCCAGGTAACTATCGTCCCATCAGTCTGATGAGCCTGATCTGCACAGCCATGGAACGCATTATCATGGAACTTATAAACAAAGACATTGGCAACCTTCAAATACTGGACCCCACCCAGTTTGGTTTCATAAAGGGCCGATCTTGTCTCCTCAACCTGATTGTACATTAAACACCGAACACTTTCGATAACCACATAGCCACAACAGTCAGGAAATCCTTCTATGTGGCACACCTCTTCACTAAGGGCTTTTCATAAAGACAAAAAGAGGTCATTGTCCCACTGTACTCATCCCTCATTAGACCCATTATAGAGTACAATGCCCTGTTTGGTATGTACCTCACAAGACATCTGCAACAACTGGAAAGGCCACAGAAATACCTCACTAAAAGAATCACAGGCCTAAAGCATATGCCCTATGCCGACCATCTAAAAAAACTCCAACTATACTCTGTCACATATCGCCTACTCAGAGGCGATCTCTGCTTAATATGTCAAACCCAGTGCTGTTGGACATGCTACACTTAAAGAAATCCCAATCCCTCAGAGCCACATGGTCCAGGGATCTAAACTTGGTCATCACAATGAACAAAACATGCTAGAGGGTTAGGTTCCAGACCCAGAGACTCCCCATACTCTGGAATAGACTGCCCATACATGTCAAGCTGAGCACCTCTTTGGCCCTCTTCAAAAGTAACCTTGACGATTGGATGGGAGATAGGAAATTCACCCCAGGGATCATGTCAGTCACCCTGCTAGACAGGAGACCAGGGAAGTAAATATTCTGGGAAGAAATAGCCAGGGAATTGTTATGGCTAGGTAGGCTTGTATAGGCCCTAGGACCGATAGCCTAGTATCAGCCTATGAACCTATGAAGTATTTATAAAACTGGTATGAGAGAATGTATGATGTCCAAGGATATGAATAACTAATTGGTTTGTGGATTTGCTTATATAGTGGGTCCATGGTGAACATTTCTAACTCACATAAATGTGTTATTTGCAATAGTAAACTCCATTTCATTTTTACATTCAAGTTTTTGGTAGTAGATATTTCCTTTTGGGATGTTTATTGCCTACATTTTAGCAAAGCCTTATACTATGTCCCTCACACTTACTGCTAGGAAAGCTGCAGTGATGGGGAAGGATGAAGACAGAAAAATTGGAGTGAGACTGGTTAAAAAGTAAGTGGTTGAGGGTTGTGTTAAGATATACATTTTCATGGATAAGGTAACTACTGATGTGTCACTGGGGTAAGTCTGGACTCCAGAAGTCTTTACTGTGTAATATACTCATGCAGGCATCTCTGACACAGCTGAGAATAAGATCTGCCACTTTGCGAGTTAAATCAAGATAGCTGGTACAGGTAGAATGAGGAGAAGAGGATAAAAAAGGACATGGAAAGGTTATACAAGTGGAGAGAAAAATTGGATTTTGGATTTACATAAGAAAACAGCAGTGCAAATTCACAAAATCCTTTAATAAAATCGAATAAAACAAAAAGCTAAGTGTAAAAAAGGAGTAACTGCTACAATTCCATCAATATATACAATTTAAAAATAGAATTTAAAAATACCCTCCAGCAAATGAAAATTGAAGAATCAATCACATGTCTAAGAGTACTAATTGTCAATTCAGGCATTTAAAGAAATACAAACTCTAAGTACTATTTATTAATATATAATAAGTGTTACTTATAAAAATATAACCTATAAAAGTATATTTGTAAAAAAATAACTATATATATATATATATATATATATATATATATATATATATATATATATATATATATATATACATAAAGTACATAAATATACACACATATATAAATATTATTTAACAAATGTCTGTCTCTTTTTTAATAGTAGTTTAATACTATTTTTACTATTCAACCCTGGTGGGTAATCTGCTCTAAAATAATTTATCCATTTGTATTCTTCGATCTCAGTTCTATAATTCAAGTCACCTCCCCTAATACCAACAGTAACTTTAGCTAAAACTTTAAATTTAAATATATGTTCCAAACTACAAGCATCAATATGCTTAAATAACGCATTTGTTTCAATGCACCTACGTATATCTGACAAATGTGAAGCAATTCTATATTTTAACCTCTGATTAGTTTTACCTATATAAAATGACATACATTTTTCACAATTTGCCAGATAAACCACATTCTCAGTAAAACAAGTTGCATATACATTAAAATGATTTTTTTCTTTGAAATAGGATGACTATATTCATTAGATGGATTAATACATTTAGAAAAGACACAGTTATAACATGGCATTGTCTGATTTTTATTAGTAACAGATGTGGCCTTAGTACTATTAGAGAGGGCAAAATCCTTATAACATAACTGTTATTTCAAATTTCTTTTTATCTTAAACACAAAACAGGGTTTGTCACCTACAACTAAGTTCATTATTGGATGCTAGAATATCCCAATTTCTTTTGATAAACTTTTGAACTTGTGTAGTATGTGTATTGTACTTAGTGATGTACCTGGCAGGTCCATTCTATATTGTATTACCTAATAAGTTTGGTTTACCTACTTTTTCTCTTTCATAATTTATAAATAATAAACCATCATTAATAATTTTAGTATTATATTTTTCTTAAAGTAAAATCATGAACCATAGCATCTAAATCTCTATTAAACCCTTTTGTAGTCCTGTTTAATTTGCTGACCCTAAGTAGTTGACTTCTTACTACCCCTCTATAAATATGCCTTGGATGCATACTGTTGACGTGTACATAGTGTGTGGCCTGTACATTCGTCTTATAAATAGAAGTATCAAACTTATAATTATAATATGTAATGTTAACATCCAAAAATTAATATTACATTCAGAATACTTTAATTCAAAAGAAAAAAAATTTGTCATCTGTAAATATTCAACAAAACTGTGTAAAGACTGTTCAGTTCCCTTCCTAAGAAGGAACATGCCATCCACAAACCTTTTATAAAAGGGAAGTTCTATGGAATAAGAATTATTCCCATTGCTGAAAACATGGGCTTCTTCCCATTTAGGTAACACTAGGTTAGCGTAGCTATTGGCTACAGGTATGCCCATGGCAACACTTGAGCATTAATGGTAAAATTGGTCCTTAATCAGAAAAAAAATATTGCAAAAAACTGTATCTAACATAGAACAAATCAAGTCTAGTTTTCTATTAGAAAAATCACTATGCTCAAATAAAAACTCCCTAACATATGGTATACCTATTTCCTTTGGAATAATGGTAAATAATGATTTAACATCTAAGGTAACAAGCCACAGCCTACCTGGCTTATTAGTATTAATCCAGATATGGAATGCAGATAAGAAATCATTTGTGTCTTTTATATAGTTTTTACTATATTACAAAAATGTACATAACTCATGATCCAAATATTTAGATAGAGCGTTAGTAACCCATCTACTTTCAGACACAATGGGTCTCATTGGTGATATCTGTGGGTTCTTATGAATCTTAGGCAGCCCATATATGATGGGAATCACAGGATTTTCTATATACAGAAAAATATAAAGCTCGGGAGTAATAGAACTTTCCACTAATAAATCATATAAAAAAGTTTTGACAGCATAAATAGTTTTGTTTACTTCTATTTTGTTAATCTTCTTAAATGTGCATTCATCAGAAAGTAGTGTAAGCATCCAGCCCACATAATTGTCAGTATTCATAACTGTTTTAGCACACGTATCTGCTTGCTTTAGAATTGTCATCTCTTTGCATCAACAATTTTAAAGGTTCACATTCTTCTAAGCCTAAATTTAAAAAAAACTTCTTATTGTTTTGTTCAAAAAACAGCTTATACAGTTCATTTCCACACATATTATAAAAAACCTTAATTGTCACTATACTGTTAGGAATACAAGTGCTAGTGTGTTTAACTGCATATCAGAATGAGCAACATTATTTTTAAACATGCATTTTAAATCTGTGTTTCTCACAAACATTCTTAATTCAGATACCATATCATTCAAATTACCATTTACAGATGGAATAAAGGATAATCCTTTATCAAGAACTCTCAGCTCTACATTACTAAAAACAACTTTTGATAAATTACAAACAGTGTGTCCTACTTCTGTTATTTCTCGGTGGTTTTGCTTGTTGTCAGCAGTGGTCCTACCTGTGTGAAGGTTACGTGTCCCATCCATGTCAGTGTGGATAGTTGTTCCTTCATTTCCCACTTTCTGCTCCTTCCTCTGGTTTGACTTTTTGCTCTTGTGGTCGGTAGAACCTGTAGAGGAAACTGGAGTTGTAACGGCCATTGAATCGATTGATTCAGTTGTTGGCATGCCTCTAAAAAAGTGAGGTGGTGGGTATCTCTTCACTTTATTTTATAGGTCCCTAGGTTAGTACTAAGCTAACTGCCCTTGCGAGCCATTTTAAGCCTAGCCAATTATCCCTTGTGAGACTCAAACCCTACACCTTGTGTTTGTAAGGCAAACACCTTAACCATTAGGCCACCCTCCCAACCCTTTGGTGTTACTTTTTCCAAAAAAGATGAATCAATTTCAGATGTATTGTTTATAATATCTATAACTGAACTGGATGTCTATTTGTTCTTCATGGAGTGAGGAAGTGAAACAACATCCAATTCATATGCTGACATGCCCACAAGAAAGGGTTCTACATATGAAGTTTTATGTAGAGCCATGTTTACTATAGTAGCTTCTCCCAGGATAATGTTGTTATTGGAGTTTAACTGATGGAGAGAGTGACTTTCACTACTTTTAGGAGAATTACGGCTACTATCATTATTATAGGCATTGGATTTACTGCAGAAATCTGCAAGTCCGGATCACAAGCCATAACAATCATGGTGTAAACTATCAGGTAGAAGGAGTAAAACTTATAGGCACAGATCAGGAAAAGTTACTTGGAAATTTTTATTGCAACCTGACAAGACCACCTGGAGCAAAAGAAAGGTGGTTTGATAGACTAATTGTGTACTAGTTTTAAGGAAATATAATATGATGTAAAACATGAAGAGGAAGTTGGAGAAAACGGTGATAACTCATTTTCTCATAAATTCATGCATTCTCCATTTACCTGCTTAATCCATTTTGGGGTTACATGTGTGCAGGACAGAGAAACTAATCCTGATCAGGATATCCGGCCTTTGCAAGTTGTATATATTCACTAAGTCTCATACAGCATTCACAAGAGCAGAGAATGTGGAGGAATGCCAGTTCACCAACAGCACATCTTTTTTTGGGGGAAGGGCAAAAGCTACATCTGAAAACCCATATGTATATAGGGAGGACATGTAGATTCTGCAATGAAGTAAACTACAGAAGCTTGCATTGTGAGGCAACAAGAGATGTCTGCTCTGCCACAGTGCAAGGAAAGAATAACAAAGGGGTGATTTAACTGTTTAAGTAACTAATGCTGTGTTTTGCTGATGCTGTTATGTTACATAACATTACTCTGCATCGTGCAGTTCATTGTATTATGTGAATACATCACGTATACTACATAATTCAGTGGCCAAAACAAACCATAGAAGTTAGACTGTTTAAGAATGATAATTGCAACTAGTAAGACCTCATTTATGTATTAAATGCATTGCTTGTTATGAAATAAAAATGATTATAGGAATTAAAGACATCTGCACTTGGGAATAATTCACATATTAAGTTCAGCCCTTCACTTATAAGTAGATTGGCTTAAGCCCTTTTTTCATTCATTTAATGACATTAATACATACAACCCAGCACATAAAAAATTTGTCTAGGCATGGGAGTATATGAAGCTGTCAGTGCAGACAGAAGACATATGTATTTTGTCATGTGGTAAGGATCATGTGACCTACTTTGTTTGTGCATTATTTTTACCTTGAACTTTCTTGTTTATCTGTATCCTACCACCCACAATATCAAACTGCCATTTGTCAGTACATTATTTTAATTTGGAGTTCCTTCAGTATCCCACCAGTCACAGTCTTGAACTGCCTAATGTCTCCCTCAAGAATTTTCCATATTTTTATCACATTACGGTTGGCTGTTGTTTGACCTTCACTGTATCCGTACAGAATATATTTGTATAAAAGACATGATAGGACATAGAAAATGTTCACATTGTTTACCACTGCTTGAGATATACAGGAAAACATGCCCCCCACATGGGTGCACATATGTTATCATCTGCATACAATAGATTATCCAGGAAGTCATCTCTTTACATTTGGAACCTTTCTTGTGAACAAAAAAAAAAATGTTTGATTGCACTATACTGTAAACTTAGAAGTATGCATACTCTTTCCCCGTAATGCTTTTTTAATTACTTCTGAGAACAGTCACTGGCTCATACATTCAAATATTTCACATGAAAACATGTAGCTCCTTTTTAAATAACTTTTAAGTTATCACTTGCTCAGTGAATGGCTACATTATGTTATAGTTGGGGTTGGTATAATGGTTAAAGTGTTTACCTCATAGACATAGGGTTTGAGTCTCACCTTTAGAAGGAAAGTTGGCTAGGCTTAAAATGACCCACAGGGGCAGCAAGCATAGTACTTACCCACAGACCTACAAACTGAGTGCTGAGCTGGATAGACACAATTCAGAGGAGACTGGAACCTCCTTATTTGAGTTATGAGCTCTGGAAGAGTTACAGACCCTAACAACCATCTGAAAAAGAATTGTAATCACTGCAGCTAGTAATGAAGGCAGATGCCATATAAATAAAAGAACTGTCATCATATGAATGCCTCTTAAGATGTAATCCATCGAACTTGTGGCCTAGGTTTTGGGGCTGCTGGTGATGGGGACAGTACTGTAGGATACTGCAGGTTGCCAGATATCATAAAACGAAAGCTGATGGATAATCACTGAAGGTGAAGGTACTCCTGACTGCAGTGTTGACTTAGGCAGTAACCAGTAATGAACTAGCCAAACAGAACTGATCAACTGACAGCTGATCACAGTCCAAGTTCAGAACAGATGAAGAGACAAAGAGCAAGAAGCCATACATGTTCCACTGTTGTCACTGAACAAAAACTTATGAGTATTACTACAGAAACAGGGTTTATTGAGTGGAAAGAGGAGCTCCTGGTTTGATCAATAACTTCAACAGGAGAAGCAGACACTAATACGCATCTCACAGAAAGAGAAGACTCTGTGAGGCAGCATTTTGCCTCCCTTCCTGGGTTAATTGATATGAGGATAATACAGAGGCTGTATGTTATCTAAGTCTGTAGTAATGATGCCAGCACATGCTTCAATTGCTCAGGATGAGGTGTTAGATTTTTTACAAAACAAAAGAGGTAAGAAAAGAACAGGGGGAAAGCATATATAAAGGTTGCAAGAAGGGAGCTAGCAGGTGATAGATCTAACTGCAGAAATAAAGTGATAAGAGCATTAAAGACACTGGGAGGGGACTAAGCAAGAGATAGCCACGTATGAATGATATCTGATAGCCCAAGCAAAAAGGGGCAGCAATACCAAAGGAATGAGAAGGAAGCAGGAGTTAATATCTTGCAAAGCATTCCATTAGAACATCAGCAGAAAGGTCAGAATGATGTGGACTGCAGGGAAAACAGTTTAGAATAGAGAGGGAGAGAACGGTATATAAAATGTATAAGGTGGTGAGCAGCATTGTAGCTTAAAGACATATGAAGAGAAGCAGGATATAAAACATGTTGGGGACCAAGACCCTTTGAAAATGAGTTTTGAAAATAAAAGCAACATCTCAGTGAGGTAATTGAAAGGAGTGAGCTGGAACAAAGCAGGTCTAAAGCAGGTTTTTCAGGACAGAGCAGAATATCAATTATAGGGGGAAACAAGGGGAAAATGCTGCAATAACCCCAATAAGGTAGAACTGCAGAATCAACAAATTAGTACATAAAAATGTAAGTGAGAAAAGCTTTTCAGACTTTTATCTAAGTCAATTCAACAAGGCAAAATCAACTCCATGAAAACACAGATTAGAACAATCAAAAGAAGAAAAATATCATTTCAGATAAACGTAGCCATAAAGGTGGCTGGCAGTAATAAGACCTTCTGCAATCAAATCTGAAAAATGAAGAAAAAGAAAAAAGAATGAAGTATACTACAATAAAATGACCACAGCAGAGCCAGCATATATAGCTACCATACTACCATACAGATTTGGAGACATTGTCTGGTCACTTAGGGGAATCCTGTCCTCTCTTCCTCTCTGCAACATTATTCTGTTTGAAATTACATCTGAAATGGTCACATCTTCCTTCAAGGAGGTTAGAAACACCCTGGCCATGGGACTAGATATGATACCATGAAGCCTAATTTGTGCAATCAAAAGTATACTTATATACACCTTAAGTACATTCTTAATAAAGTATTAATAAATGGCTATAATCCTGCAATCTGGAGGCAGGCAACTGAGGTCCCATTTCACAAGTGTGTCCTTTAAACAGACCTAAAAAAATAGTAATCAGCCTAACAAGCATTCTCTTAAAAGTGATGGAGAGACTCAGCACAGATTTTATTCAGGCAGATTGTAAGAAACCTCCTTCTCCCTGACATAACCCACTATAGTTTAGGAAGATCCTGTGTGCTTAAGCCTGTACATTTTTTAACATTGTGACTGTGGACGAAGTCTTATCTGTTCCTATAGCTTTTCATGATCTGGCTAAAGCATTCAGTGCTACAACCTATGATACAGTTATACATAAACCTTGGTTAGAGATATGAAGTTAAGTGAAACCATAATAACGTGGGTCCACAGTTGGTTACATGGTCATACAAAACAGGTAAGAATAGTGGGATTCATCATCACCATCCTCTATCACCAGTGGAGACCCTGAAGTTGCTGCCCTGTGGTCACTGTTTTTTGCAATCTTCGTATCAGATGTCAGAACTGATCCCACTGCCCAGTATACCAAATATGCAGATGACCTTAATGCTCCAGACATCACCATGTACAACATTGGTGCAGGAGACATGGCCTTACCTTCAGTATCATAAAATGCATTAACTGACACTTGGCATTGAGTTTTTACACTATTGATAGGCAACAGCTAAAAACTGACAAAATAATAGAAGATCTTAAAGTCCATGTAGATGATAAACTTTCATTTTATGCCCATACGACAACGGAGACTGTGATTGTTGACCTGGATGAGAGTGGAAGGTGAAGACCTGATTGTCTGCTGGATGTGTGCTGATCTGGACTTTTGATGTCTGTTTTTGTTGGATCAGTAGAACTGGACTGGGATTTGTCAGTGTAGAGATGGAGCTTCAGTTGGCTGGACTCTGTGTTGTGTGTGTGTGTGTGTATATATTGTTTAAGTTCTTGTGTTTTTTTGTTGCAATGGTTCTCTGTTGTTTATTCATGAGCTTGAGGGAACATAATTTTGTTCAGCTGTGGTTGTATGGTCTGAATGACAGTAAAGTTTTATTTTACTTTTTACTTTACTTATATGGCTGCTACCATCCACAAAGTATACATTATTGCCTACCTGATGCTCCATGGGACTGAGAGCCATTCCAGAAAAGTATATGTCCTCTTTTATGCAGCTCTTATCATGCCAGCTTACAGAATTCTGTACCCTGTTTTTAAGCTACTCACAAAGACTTCAACAATTTGGTCTCCCTGTTTTCTGTATATTGCTGCCTTCTTAGAGGTGATCTACATCTGGCATACAGAACACTGAAAGTTTCTTAAATATTTAATACTCTATAGCTATAATATTTTCATGGTGATTTGACTAAAACTTGATAACCACCATAATGTAAAACATGACAGCTTCATACCTCAGAGACTTGTAATGCCTATGGAATATACTACCCCATCAATCCATGCTGTGAAGAAGGAAGTAGGTCATTACGCAGACAACTATAAGCTACAAAACATGAGCTGTAGAGAATTAAACTCATTAATAGCCATTCACCAAACATATATTGCATATATTGCATTCATTTGCTCAAAAGTTTATTTTTTGAATAGGAACAAAGTTGTGTATTTCAGGTGAGTTGTACAGAAGAGGCAGATACTGCTGATTTGTTTTTCAGTGCTTTACTTGAAAATCACTGCTAGTACCTTTATAATTAGGTGTAGCAGCAGTATTTTGTGTCCTTTTTCTCCCTTCTTCAAGTTGATGTGACCTTGGTGTTGGTATACATAACACAAGGGATAGGGGTGTTTTATTGCCTCCTGCAATAAAAGACTGTTTTATGTTTTTTCAAGTGTTGGGAGCTTTATGTATTCTGTATTCAGATATATGGGTGTGTAACATATATACACACACACACACACACACACACACACACACATATATATATATATATATATATATATATATATATACACACACACACACACACATATATATATATATATATATATATATATATATATATATATACACATATATATATATATATATATATATACATATATATATATATATATATATATAGAGAGAGAGAGAGAGAGAGAGAGACCTCAACCTCATTACCACAATTAACAGAACATGCTGGAGGGACAGGTTCATAACCCAGAGACTGCCCATGCTATGGAACAGACTTCCCATACATGTCAAGCAGAGCACCTTGCTGACCCTCTTCAAGAGAAATCTTGATGAGTGGGTGGGAAACAGAAAATTCACCCTGGGGATAACACCAGTGGCTGTACTCGACAGAGGCACTGGGAACTAAAGTCGGGTGGCACTATGCCAGGGTAATCCTATGACTAGGCTTGTAAAGGCCCCAGGGCTATTAGCCTAGTACACACCTATGAACATGTTATGAAAAACAATAAAGGCAAAGTAACATATGGGAAGAAAGGGGAAAAATGTAGAGCATATAATGGCAGTGCTGGCAGGGTTAATACTATTCTCCACATAATCATTTGTACAATGTACATACATACACACACACACACACACACACATACCATGCATGCACACACACACACACACACACACACACACACACACACACACACACACACACACACACACACACACACATATCATGCATGCACACACACACACATGCGCACACACACACACACACACACACACACACACACACACACACACACACATATATATATGTATAAAGAGAGACTTTGTTTACACAAGACTAGGTTTATTTTTCTTTTTTATTTTATTCATCGTTTAATACAGAAATGTATTTTGGAAGTATGATTATGTATTTCACATGATACAAAGCAGAAGATCTGCTCAACATTGTGCCATATCTCCCAGAACAAGCCTTTTTACACCAGTTCATTTAGTATCTTAAGCTTGTAAATGTTTCCTATTTGTCAAAGTGTATCACTTTAACTATCTCTCAAGTGATACTACATTATATTTTTTGTCTTCTGACTAAAACTTAATAACATTTCAGGCTACATTTTTGTCTTTCATATCTAGATAACATCCTTACCCATTGCTGAGTGCCTTGTGTATGATAACTAACTCCAAGGTCTCTGACTGTAAGACATTGAATTACATAACTTGTTTCTGATTTGAGGCTCTAAGAACATTCCTTATGTACTGAACTTGTATAACATAATGGGGGTATTCAGAAATGATCAGACTGCACTGGAAGTGCTATTAATATGCAACAGTGTTTGTAATTCTTTCCTACATTCACATAATGTCATATGCATATGCATAACATATATTATATAACTTATTATAAAACATAATAAGTTAGCACTATTAAACCATAAGCACTACTTACTCTTATACTCTCTATGATTACCCTGTCCTCTATTGGTCCGTCTTAAATTCAGTTTCCCTATATTACTCTAGCATGTCCAAAGGTCAGTCAATGGTTTCCTCTCCAGTCCAGCTGGTGAATCTGGGAATTTTGAGGCAATGTTACAGCTGTCTCATGTACACGGACAACCCTCTCCTCCTCCAAACAGGTTCAAATATATGTGAGAGATGCAACTATTTAGCCAAACTGGAGGCTGAGCTCTTTCATCTCAAAACTGGTGTAATCAGTCAGGAGGAGAAAGTAACCTCACACAACACAATTCCATTATCACATAGTCCCACCACTTCAGCGAACCAAACACATAAATACACAAAAACATACTCGGAGGCTCTAAATAAAAATCTACCTAAGCAACAGAGACCTCCAAAGCAGACATCCAAGCAAACGCTACCTCAAAACAAAACACACACAACACATAACCCACAAAGTCAGTGTGCCAAGCAGCCACAGCCATTAAGGCTGAATAACACACCTGATACTCTTGTTATAGGTGACTCTATTGTCAGACACACTGACGTCCCGCTCACCAGGCTGAATAAAGAGAAGGTCATGGTGAGCTGCCTGTCAGGTGCTAGGATCCGACACATAATGCAAGCACTCAGGTCACTCCAAAGCAAATACAAATATGACTCAGTCATTGTACATGCTGGTGTGAATGACCTGAGACGTACCTCCCTGGACTACATGAAAAGAGACATAGAGGAGCTCTCTGATCATGTAGCCCAGGCTGGTATGACCCTGACCTTGAGCAGCATCTTACCCTCACCTAGAATGATGCCACAGTACAAAGACAAAATGATCGATTTTAACAATTGGCTAAAATTTTGGTGTCATTCAAAGGGGATCTGTCACCACTGGGCTTTCGGATATTGGCAAAGGCTCTTGCCACCCCCATAATGCCTTTTTTAGGCAAGGCTCAAAAGTCAAACCCACCCCCATAGACAGCACAAGGAACAAGAAACTAAGGGTAATGTTGCTAAATGCCAGAAGTCTTAACCTCAAGATGCACGCACTCGAAGCTCTCCTCAGTATGGAGAACATCGATATCTGTGCAGTGACAGAAACCTGGTTCAAGGCTCCAGAGAGCACCCCAGCACTACCAGGCTATATCTCGTATCATGCTTTTCGGCCCCAAAACCCAGACCGAACCACAAAAGGAGGGGAGCTTCCATAATAATCAAGGATATCCACACCTCCAGGTTAGTGGCATTGCACGAAGTATCGGAGACCATCCATGTGCAACTAACAGTGGGCAAGACTGCTTTTCAGTTTATAGCATCCTACAGACCACCCTCTCAAAGTCAGGAATCCCATTCGGCCTTCCTGAAAACATTGGAGAACATGAAGATCTCTCTGAACACCATTATATTGGGTGACTTCAACTACCCAGACATTGACTGGGAGCACTACTCAAGCCCCAGCACCTTAGCCCAAAGGTTCCTAGAATTTATAAACTCAAATGCTATGGAACAACTTGTTACCACTCCCACAAGAGGGGAAAACATACTGGACCTGATCATCACCAACATGGGGACTCTATGCTCCAGACCAGAAGTGTATCCCTCACTGGTAAGATCAGACCACAAACTAATCTCACTGGATATTCACATCCCGACCCCACCACCTGCCCAGAAAACCACAGTGAAAAACTTCTCTAAAGCAAATTTCACACTCCTCAAAACCGAGGTGGAATCCTTCAAAGCCCCCGGGCCTGTGGAAAATATGGCCCAGACCACAGAATCCTTTATAAACACATTTTATGAACACCTTCAGGAATGCATGGATCATGCAATCCCAAATAAAACCAAGACCCAATCCTCCAAAGGCAGACGTCCTGTCTGGTGGACCCCAACCATAAACAAACTATACAATAGAAGGAAGAAGCTACTACATGATAGAGCAAAATCCCAAAAAGGGAAGGCATCTCTGATCAGTATTAACAAAAAACTACGGGCACTCATAAAATCGTCTAAGGCCAGCTTCGAGAGAAAAATTGCACAGGACATTAAGGATAATCACAAGGCTTTCTCTAGTTATGTTAGGAACCTGGGTGGGAATTCCCAGATATGCTCAGAATTTGTCCAAAATGACAAAAAATACACCAATCACACAGACATTGCCAACATCCTAGCTGACAGGTTCAGCGCAAACCTCCCCACCAAAAGGGCAAATATCTATCCCAGCAGAGTGCTGCCCCCCTGACATCTCAAATGCTCAGGTAAGAGCTGCCCTCTCCAAAGCAAAAAACACAGCATCAATGGGACCAGATGGTGTCCCGGGCTGTGTCCTACATGAACTCCAAGAAGAGCTAAACCCAAACATAAAACTACTGTTCATTCTCAGCCTTACTACAGGATATGTACCCAAAGAGTGGCGTACAGCAACGGTGGTCCCTCTCCACAAAGGTGGTGCCTCAACGGATCCTGGAAACTATCGCCCCATAAGCCTGACTAGCTTGGTCTGCAAAGCTATGGAAAGGATCATCATGGACCTTATAAATAAAGATATTGGGGACCTACAGACACTGGATTCTACCCAGTTTGGCTTTGTTATGGGCAGATCCTGCCTCTTAAACCTGGTCGATTTCTTTGAAACAGTCACCAAGGCCATTGACAAGGGGATGGTGGTACACACAGCCTACCTGGATCTCGCAAAAGCCTTCGATACAATACCCCACTCGGGCATTATAGATAAGCTCACCAGCTTAAATATAAACTCCTATGTCACTAGAAGGGTTGCAAACTGGCTCAAGGACAGAATCCACATTGTTAGAATTGCTGGAGCCATGTTAGACTCCAAACCAGTTACAAGTGGCGTCCCACAAGGCTCAGTCCTGGGACCTCTCTTGTTCGGTATATATTTCTCAGAGGTACAGGCCAACACAGAAGGACTGTGGCTGACCAAGTTCACAGATGACTGCAAAATGGGCACCATAATCGACTCTCCAGCCGACACAAGCATCCTCCAAAAGGGCCTCATAGAAACAGACAACTGGTGCCAGAGCCATGGCCTCAAGCTAAATGCCAAAAAGTGTATAGTCATCCCCTTTGGCAAAAACAAAGTGCCCACAAATTACCACATAAGTGGTAATCCATTAAGTACGGAAGAAATAATTAGGGACCTGGGGTCCCAAGTTGATATCAATCTCTCATTTGACAACCACGTGGCCAAAGTGGTTAGAAAAACATTTTATATAGCCCACCTAATCATGAAGGGATTCACATCTAGATCAGGGGAGGTCATCGTACCTCTTTACTCATCCTGCATCAGGCCCATAATTGAGTACAATGCCCCTTTTGGGATGTACCTTACCAGACACCTGCAGCAACTGGAAAGACCCCAAAAGTACCTCACCAAGAGGATCAAAGGGCTCAAACAGATGCCATATGCTGCCCGGTTATAGAAACTCCAGCTCTACTCAGTGGCATACCGCCTGCTCAGAGGCGATCTGTGCCTGACATATAAAGCCATGTCCAACCCAGAATTAATGGACATGCTGCACCTCAGAAAATCCAAATCCCATCAAGCTACGCGCTCGAGAGACTTGAACCTCAGCACTGAAATAAATAGGACAGGCTGGAGGGACAGATTCATAACCCAGAGGCTCCCTTCACGCTGGAATAAAATCCCAGTCCAGGTTAGGCAGAGTCCCTCATTGACTCTCTTCAAGAGGAATCTTGATGAGTGGATGGGGGATTGTAGGTTTACCCCGGGTATCACTTCTTTGTCACTGTTAGACAGAGGCACAGTATACTTACCTCAAAAAAGGGCATAGCAGAATTAATTTAAAATGGGTGGCGAAAGCCAAACACACTCTGGCTAGGCTTATAAATGCCCTAGGGCAGATAGCCTAGTATGAACCTATGAACCTATGAACTGTGGTCAACATGCTTACTGCAAGCATCTCTATCAGGCCTTTCCATCACACTTTGAGCCACAGAATCAGAGGAGGGTGTCTCTTGAATTGATACCATCATGTTAGCGTTCTCTGCTGCATCTCTCTCATTTGAGGACTAACAAGTTCAGTAGGTTGCTTGGCAACCATTTGCAGCTCAGTATACTGAGCATTACTATTGCTGTTTACAGTGTTGTTACGTTCTTTGGGCCAAGCAAAGAAATGCCCAGTAGAAAAGTCTTGCTAATCTCTTTGAACTTTCTTCTTTTTGTACCCCAATAACTGTTGGTCGTACACAGTTATAAGTTCCAAAACATAGTCTAGTTTCAAGTCGACAATGGCATGTGGGTACTTCTCATACAGTTCTGTTTGTATTTTGCAGATACTTGAAGATAAATTAAGTTCTTCTGGCTTAAAGTAATCTAGTAACAGCTGCATATAATTGCGGCTGGTATCTAGGTTAATTTGCTGCCATTTCAATAGCAAATCTTTATACATATTACTCGCAAACCACGAGGTACTATCAGCTTCAGGCAGGCTTTAAAATAAAGCCTTTGTGATTGAAGTCGTTTCAGCTTACATAGGTCATTCTCCAATTTAAATAAATCTTTTCTCATCGCAACAACATACTCACTGTTCTCTTCATACTGCAGGTTGTGCAGTAAAGGCTCAACCTCTAACAGAGGATTGTTTTTAGCCTCAAGAAGTTAGTGCAAATTCCTCTGTATAAAATCCTTCGATTCCCATTGTCAGGAACATAATCCAATTCTATATTTAGGGTATTCCCCTCAGCAATGTCCAGCATCACTCGTAGTAAAATGCACAATCCACAATAAAAAACAAATGATGCTGGCAAATATCACCTCCAAAACAGTCAATTGGTTAATGAAGTAACAAATAAAGAGGTATCAAACCACGGCTTTATAAAACAGTGATTTTAATGAAAGAAACAAATGGTGAGTGCTTTCGTGGCACCAGCCACTTCATCAGACATTTAACAAATGATGTATTGCAGCATTTATACTGAGCTCACATACTACAACAATTAAGCAATTAATACTTAAAGCCATACATCACGTAAAAACTGTTAAAAACCATAAAACAAATTAAAATGGCATATAGAATAACAGCATATTATAAAAATTCATAAATAGGGCTACCTAATTCTTATTACTTTATTTCCTTATTTCCTTATTTCTTTATTTCTTTAGGTCCCTGCTCACTAAAATGGGTTTAATATTAATGTTATCGTTCAAGCCTTTCCCAGTATTAGCCTGTAGCCTTATTATCCACTCTAATTCGCTGGTTTCAACCCTATTTTTGACATCCCCACCTCTATTAGTGTCATATATCTTATCTATTGCTAGGAAGAGGAACTTATGTACCTCCCCATACTCCTTAACGTGTCTCGGTAATGCATTGGTCTCAGCTCCTCTTGCAATGTCATACAAGTGTTCCCTCATCTAGTCCCTTAGTCTTCGCGTTGTCATGCCAACATAAAAGGCAGAACAGATATTACAGTGTGCTAAATACACAATATTGGTATTGTTGCAACCAGCTAATTTTTTTAAAAATAAACTCCTTCCCCAAATCTGGTTGTAAAAATTTGCCACTAGTGTCAATGAATGCACAAAAATTGCATTTATTGCATGGGAAAGTTCCATATCTATCTACATCTTCTCCCCTTACATTGATGGATTGAGGTCCGCAAAGTAATCTATTTATAGATTTCTTATTTTTAAAAGCAAACCTTGAGGCTTCTCCCACCAGTCGTTTCACATCATCATCAGCACATAATATATTCCAGTTCTTCTGATAAACATCTTGTAGAGATCTAACATGGAATAAGATACCTGTACTCTCAAAGGTTTCTGGGTATCAATCTCAGCATTTACCACATTGTTTGTCTCTGAGAAATAGGGGTTACCTACTCCTCCCCTCAACTCAGATAGACCAGCCAATGCATCCTGGACCTCTTTTCCAGTGTACCCCCTTTGTATGAACCTAGCCTTCATATTTTTTAACTCTTCTTCATACTTAGCTTGATTGGCTGTCAGTCTCGACATTCTCAGACCCTGACCTCTAATAGTGTTCTTGAAGATATGCCTTGGATGCATACTTTGTCTGTGGAGGTAGCCATTCCTATAGCACTCTTTTCTATAAATTTTGGTTTCCAATATACCTCTGCTCCTCTGGAGTATTTTCACATCCAGAAAGTCTATAGCATCATATGAGTACTTCATTGAAAATTTAAGGAAACTAGTACTATTATCCAGCCTATAAAAAATGCTGAAAATGATGCTACACCACCTCCCCAGAAACCCTTGAGAGTGCAGGTATCTGGTTGCAACAGTACCAATATTGTGTATTTAGCACACTGTAATATCTGTTCTGCGTTTTATGTTGGCATGACAACAAGAAGACTGAGGGACCAGATGAGGGAACACTTGCATGATATTGCAAGTGGAGCTGAGACAAATGCATTACTGAGACACGTTAAGGAGTATGGGGAGGTACATAAGTTCCTCTTCCTAGCAATTGATAAGGTATATGACACTGATAGAGGTGGGGATGTCAAAAATAGGGTTGAAAGTAGAGAATTAGAGTGGATTATAAGGCTACAGGCTAATACTGGGAAAGGCTTGAATGATGAAATTAATATTAAACCCATTTTAGTGAGCAGGGACCTAAAGAAATAAAGAAAAAAGGAAATAAAGTAATAAGAATTAGGTAGCCCTATTTATGAAGTTTTATAATATGCTGTTATTCTACATGCCATTTTAATTTGTTTTATGGTTTTTAACAGTTTTTACGTGATGTATGGTTTTAAGTATTAACTGCTTAATTGTTGCAGTATGTGAGCTCAGTATAAATGCTATAATACATCATTTGTTAAATGTCTGATGAAGTGGCTGGTGCCACGGAAGCGCTCACCGTTTGTTTCTTTTATTAAAATCACTGTTTTATAAAGCCATGGTTTGATACCTCCTTATTTGTTACTTCATTAATCAATGGACTGTTTTGGAGGTGATATTTGCCAGCATCATTTGTTTTTTATTGTGGGAAATAATATTATTGTTTGAGAAGAAATTGTTTAAGGTGAAACAGTTGCAAATGGGCAATGCTTATTTAACCAAATGTATTGAATTAAAGATTATTCCCCAGGGGTTATAAATTTTTAAAATGCCTTTAGGATTGGATTTAAATGATGTGCAGTGACAGAGACCTGGTTCAAAGCTCCAGAGAGCACCGCTGCATTACCAGGCTATAATTCATACCACACCGTTCGGCTACCTAACCCGGACTGAAACACTAAAGGCGGAGGCATGTCCATATTCATTAAGGATATCCACACCTCCAAGCTAGTTGCTCAGCATAATGCATCTGAGATTATCCAAGTTCAACTAACTCTGGGCAAGACCGCAATTCAGATTGTAGCTTGCTACAGACTACCCCCCACCATGCCCCAGGATTCCCACTCCTATTTACTAGCTGCACTGGAAAATATTAGGTTACAACCCAACACCCTAATAATGGGTGAGTTCAACTACCCAACCATTAACTGGGAAAACTATTCATGTACCAACTCTTTTGCTCAATGTTTTCTGGAATTCATCAATTCCAATGCATTGGATCAACTTATCCACACCCCCACCAGGGACAGCACTATCCTAGACCTGATCATCACCAACATGGGTGACCGATGATCCACACCAGAGGTCAATTCCTCATTGGTCAGATCCGACCACAAGCTAATCACCCTAGACATCCACATCCCACCGCCCATTAGGGAAACAACCGTAAAAAATTTCTCCAAAGCCAACTTCACACTTCTTAAGACAGAAGTGGCAAACTTCACGACACCCATGCAGATGGACAATAGAGGTACGACTGCTGAATCCTACACAAATTCACTTTATAAGCACTTACACAAGTGCATGGATCATGTTATCCCTAACAGAACCAAGATGCTAGCCTCCAAAAAAGGAAGCCAATCTGGTGGTCTTCTGCCATAAACAAACTCTACAACAGAAGAAAGAAACTGTTGCAAAAATGAGTAAAATCCCATGATTGGAGGAACTCCCTGGTCAGCCTCAGTAAGAAGCTGAGATCCCTCATAAAATCCTCCAAAGCTAGTTATGAAAACAAAATTGCCACTGATTCTAAAGACAACCACAAAGCATTATATAGCTATGTCAAGAATCTCAATGACAACACTCAGATCTGCTCTGAGTTACAGCACAATGGCACTAAATATACAGAACCAACTGATATTGCCAACATCCTGGCAGATAGGTTCAGTGCTAACTTTACTCTCCCCTCACCCCCAAAAGGGCCCATCTCTATACCAGAAGAATGCAAAGTTCCTGTAATCACGGCTGCACAGGTAAAAACCTCACTCTCCAAAGCCAAGAACACAGCATCCATGGGACCTGACAACATCCCAGGCTGCCTTCTACACTAACTACAGAATGAACTGGCACCCCGCCTAAGTACCATGTTCAGTCATAGCCTCACCTCAGGCTTTGTGCCCATTGAATGGCACACCATGATGGTTATCCCACTCCACAAAGAGAGCTATGATAGACCCCGGGAACTACCGCCCCATTAGCCTGACAAGCATGGTCTGCAAGGCCATGGAACGTATCATCATGGAACTCATAAACAAAGACATTGGAGATCTCCAAACTCTGGATCCCACACAGTTCAGGTATGTAAAAGGCAGATCATGTCTCCTAAACCTGATAGACTTCTTTGAAGCAGTCACTAAAGCCATAGATGAGGGTAAGGTGGTTTGCATAGCCTATCTAGATCTCGCCAAGGCATTGGACACCATTCCCCACTCTGGAATTATAGATAAACTCACTAAAATAGGTATAAATCCCTATGTCACAAGATGGGTTGCCAACTGGCTTACTGACAGAACCCACACTGTGAAAGTAGCAGATTCCAAATCAGACTTCAGACCAGTGACAAGTGGCATACCACAGGGTTCAGTCCTGGGTCCTCTCCTGTTTGGTATCTACTTCTCTGAAGTACAGGCTAACACAGAAGGTCTTTGGCTAACTAAGTTCACAGATGACTGCAAACTAGGAGTCATAATCGAAACTCCTAATGATGTGGACATCCTACAAAAGGGCCTCACTGAGACAGATGCCTGGTGTCAAAGCCATGGCCTCAAGCTCAGTGCCAAAAAGTTCATTGTCATCCCCTTTGGTAAAAACTCTGTACCCATGAACTACCACATAGGTGGTAGTCTACTTAACACCGAAAGTGTGATAAGAGATCTTGGGACACAGGTGGACAGTAGCCTCTCCTTTGATAATCACATTGCCTCAGTGGTCAGGAAATCCTTCTACGTGGCACACCTCATCACAAAAGGCTTCTTATCAAGAAAAAAAAAAGGTCATTGTTCTCTCTACTCATCACTCATTAGACCCATTATAGAGTACAATGCCCCTTTTGGTATGTACCTCACAAGACATCTGCAACAACTGGAAAGGCTGCAGAAATACCTCACAAAGAGGATTACTGGCCTCAAACAGATGCCCTACGTAAACCGTCTTAAAAAACTCCAGCTTTACTCCATCGCATATCGCCTACTCAGAGGTGATCTCTGCCTAACATACAAAGCTATGTCAAACCCAGAGCTGTTGGACATGCTCCAGTTAAAGAAATCCAAATCCCTCCGAGCTACACGCTCTATGGACCTAAACCTTGTCACCACAATAAACAGAACATGCTGGAGGGATAGATTCCTGTCCCAGAGACTTCCCATACTCTGGAACAGACTACCTATCTATGTCAAATAGAGCTCCTCATTAGCACTCTTCAAGAAAAAATCTTGATGATTGGATGGGAAATAGGAAATTCACCCCATGGATCACTTCTGTGGCTCTGCTTGACAGGGGCATAAGAAAATAATTTTCTTGGGTGGCGAAAGCCAGGGTACCTTTTTGGCTATGCTTGTATAGGCTCTAGGGCCAATAGCCTAGTACCTACCTATGAACCTACCTATGAACCTATGAGATGTGTGATGAATTTTCTATTTTATTTGATAGATTTGGTTTGGAATTTATGAAATTACTTATCAAGTACAATGATGCAAATTATGTTTTTTGTTAATTAAAGTTAAAAGATTGAATACTGATATTAGAAATCATTTTATTTTTAAACAGTGGGAGGGATTTTATAATAAGCAATTTACTGTGGCAAATGAGTAGGCAACAACCTTTGTAGTGGACTAAATAACTTTATTAAGCACTTTTGTTTCTTGAAATAAGAAAAATCCTCAGAATACAATTACAGGGCACTAACCACTTCCAAAAAAACTCCCACCAGTCAGATAAGATATCATAAAACTGAAGCAACGCCCAATTAAGGAACCATAAAACAGTTAAAATTAACTAAATATATACATTATTGAAAAAACATGCATAGATATATATATATATATATATATATATATATATATATATATATACACAATATAAGACATTTAAAAATCATTCAAACTTCAAGACATTTTAGCTTTAATAAACAATTAATAGAGCAGGCTTCATTGATGCCTGGAGCATTTACTGCATTAAATAGCAATTGCCATTTGAGCTCACACTTACTCAAACGTTCATCATTTATGATGCCTCTTTGATCTCTATTAACCTGTTCAATAACACTAAACAAAAATGATTGGTCAGGAAACAATTTAACATATTTTGCCAGGGCATTTTTCATATTCATTTTCCTAATATCCAGAAAATGTTCATAAACTCTTTCCTTGAATTTCCTACTAGTCTTCCCAACATAAAATGTTGCACATCATTGGCAGCTAGCAATATACACCACATGGGAAGATTGACATGTAAAATGCCCCTTCAAAGAAATATTCACCCCATTAATGATTAAGGTGTCTGTTATATTAATGTATGGGCATTGTGAACAAAAACCACATTTAAACATGCCCTCTTTCCTATGACCACCTCCTCCATGAATCAGAAAAAAAGTATAATTAAAGGGCAGTGCATTAGAGCAGAAAGGATGACATCTCAATTAGAGGATGTTAAAAATGAGCTTGATTTAATTGGTAATATGTTTTTAAATAGGGGCTATCCATCACAGCTAGTAGATGATGTGAAATGTTATGTTGTATCACAGTGGGGTTTAAAGTATAAACCCCTGTTGGGCCTGAGTATGGAGCAGAACATTAATAGACACGACACTAAGAGTTATGAGAGGGCCTTAATAGTGGAGTATGCCCCCAATTTTAAACATATAAAAATATATATTTCTTAATTGGAAAATTCTAAGAGGTAATCTGGAAATTGATCAATTATAAGGCGCCAGTCCTTTATTTGTCCTTAAGACTGGGTCCAACTTAAAAGTAAGTTTTGAAAGAGGAAAGCTTTTTGAGGGATGGGTCAAGCTCACAGGATGGGGCACAAAGAAATGTGGATTCTGCAAACAATGTGTTATATTACTGATTCAGATTCCCTCATCTTGGACAATATTACCAAAACAAGTCTCTTTTTAAAGAAGGGTAATTGTTTGTCCAAGAGAGTAGTTTATTTGGCTAAATGCTCGAGTTGAGCAGCATTTTATGTGGGCAAGGCAGATAGAGCCCTTAGAAGTAGAATTTATGAATATTTGTATCAGATTAGTAAGCAGAATCTTAATAACACCCTCTCTAAAAACCTTATGAATAGCCATAGCTGCACTGTGTTTAACTTTGCTATTTTAGAACAAATTAAACACAATCCAGGGTGGGGGATATTAAGACCCTTTTGGAAGAAAAAGAAATTAAGTGGCAACTAAATTTGAATGCTTCACATTTCCCAGACATTAGTGAAAATATTTCCCTTCAGCCAATATTATTTTCAAGGTCAAACTACATTTGATTTGTATGCAAAGTTTACAAATTGAAATGATTTTATTGTGCAATTTTTATGTCCTGTAAATTATGTATGTAAGCTATGTTTTACACTCTTTTACATTTTAAGAATTTGGTCCCTTTAAATTTTAGGATGTGTGTTTTAATTGACTTTAATTATCTCTGGTTCTTGTATGTAAGTCCCTCCTTTTTAAAATTGATGTCATTCTGATGAAGTCCACACATTCAATGGATGAAAGTGCTTAATCATGTTTAATAAAGTGGTATGAACAGAAACTCCATGGTGTACTGACTGTAGCAATACTATTTGTTGTATTTTATTTGTCGGTCGAGTTCTTGGTATTGCTTCACCCATTTTATTGATTCACTTTTACATTTTGCTTAGTGTTTGTAATCTGTACTTAGTTTTGTTTACTAACAGCTTGATTCCATTCTTATCTTGCAGTAAAGCACATATAAAAGTGAAGGAAAATATATTGCAGAATGTGCATAGTTTCCAGTGATAAAATTTTCATAATCTTCTGGAAAAATTAATATTTCATGCTACAGTTTAGTTAATTGTGTAAACTGTCATTTACTGGCACTGTTAAACACTGTTGCCTATCAAACATCTGCTATGTTTTCTAACCTTTCATCAGATCCATAATCTGGTGTGATTGATGGACAGATGTGGCTCACCCACTGCTGGAACTTGTGACAACAGATTGCTGAACTCACAGCTACAACATTATGTTCAGTAACCACAGAACATACTGTGCCTTGCTATAGTATTTCCAGTTGTTGTTCTGATTAAATAAACTGATTGAATAAACTGAAGTGCTCATGTAAAATGAGTCCACATTTTTTAAAACACAATTTAATCCAAATTTAATTAGTAGCCAGAGTGTTGCATGAGCCAGCTAAGGAGGGGTAGTACAGACTGGATAATGCCAGCTCCTCCATCCATGATAGAACTGGAAAGACTGACCAATGGTGGCTCACCCATTCTGAGAGGGGATTGTCAACAGAGCTCCAACAACAGTCTGATCTGGTGGAAGGTCAAGGATTGATTGCAGTACTTGCATGTTGTGACTCTGAGGAGTGTGTTCCCACTGAGGAGTATGCACAAGCTTAGGTAGAGTTTTAATTGTGCAAATGTGCAATTGCACTAGTCTCACACACTGAACATTGTACTGTGCTTTCCTTCCAGTTTGAGGGCAAGCCATTAATAAAAAAAAAAAAAAAAACTACATACTGCTAGAAATTATGGCCACAGCTTCTGGCTCTTGGCTCCTTCTCCTGATGTCATAAGGTGTCAGGTATTGCGAGGAATGAATGAACCAATAGGGAAGTGGGATTCCTTGTTTGCAGGAGAAAGGGTGACCAGGAAAGTTGTACGAAGAAGAAGAAAAGCTTGCAAAATATCCTGAATCAAATGGATTAAAATTCAGTTCCTGTCAGCATGGATTTATAAGCAGAGGAATTAGTCAGACTAGCTTGAGGTAATGTTAAACTGTGTAGGCAGGCAGCTAGTTCAGACTGGTATGACAAAAGGATGTTGCCTTAGTGCTACTTTGCATAGGAAGCCGATAAAGGAAGCTAAGGTAGAATGTTGAATTATTAATGGGGCTTCTGATTAAGTCATCAGCCATGACAGATGGTATGAAGTGTATTTAATTTGTTTTCAAAATTGTTTTACACATTGCATATACTTTGTATTTTTACTTACAAAATGGAGGATAATAGCTGTAACTATTTGGATATTAATATTATAAACAAGGACAGGGGAAAGTTTAAATCAAAGATTTTTAGGAAAACTACATATTTTAACAGTTATCTGTATTACACGTCAGCACCCATGCTTGCAAAGAAAGAACTTGATGAAAGGGCAGCTGGTGAGGTTGTCACAATTGGTAACATGTGATTTGTTGTGTTTTGAGATGGAATTGATCACTTTGAAAGATATGTTTTCAAATAGGGAATATCTTGTACCGATACCTGACAGTTTGGCTAACTATGTTTTAAACAACAGATACAAATTACATCAGCAAGTTCTTCAATTCACTGATACTTTTATTGGTGGAAATAATAATGTCTGTGATAGGAATGAGTCTGTGGTTTTGACATATAGCAATGGTAGTTGTCATGTTAAAAACATACTTGACTAGAATTGGAAGGGGGTTTTCCAGGCGGTTGATTTAACAAAAAGGTGAGGTGCTAATCCCAGTATAGTATATAAGAAGGGAAAAAACTGAAATCCTATTTTTGAAAAGAATAAGGAAGGAAAATTATGAAAGAATGATGGTAATAGAGGAATGAAAAGATGTGGGGCATGTACCCAATGTAGCTACATTAATGGGAGTATTAATATCACAATAGGAATAGGTAGTGAGAAGACAGCTGAAGGATCCCCAAAATCAATAAATGAAATACATACATTTGGCAAACAGAATACACAAATACTATTGATAAATAAAACACATTTTCATTTGTACACCCCTTAGTTTTCATTCATGCATTGTTGACTTACCAAGTGCTTGCTATACCCCCTCCCCCCCAAAAAAAATGCTATACCTTAAATGCAGGGTTAATTCTTAAAATGATACACCCATGCCCTAAACACATTTTGTGATCCTTCACCCAGTAGTCACTTTTAAGAGCTGTACTCCTTTGCTCATGAAAGCTTATCTGGACCCTGCAGGGACTCATTTGCAAAAGGCTAACTGAATTTTGCATAGCTAAGCCCTTTCAGCACCCCCTCCATATCAGTTACCCAAGCCAAATGAGGTATGTGAGGTATTAAATATAATGAGCCAACACTAGCTGATTGCATATAATGGTTTATTTTTGGCATTTTTTATCTTTCTACGCTATGCTGATCATTTACTTCATAAAGCTGGTTCTACATCAGTCTTTCTTCAAGCAGTTTTTTGACAAATATCACATCATCCTATATGTTAGAAGTTATATCAGTATATTCAATTAAAAAAAATATGATACATTGTTTGACCCCTAAAGATAATTTATTTTATGATGCTTACATTAAGGATGGACTTGTTGTGGGACAATTGATGTTCTAACTGGATGTAAAAGTCTAGTCACAGAGGCAAGTTAGGGTAAATGGTTGCATACTTGCTGTATCTCAGTCTTCTTTCACCCCGTATTCCCATCCTATGTGTCCCTTCTGTCTCAACAGTATTTATGACAACGAGACTGAAATAGCCGATACTATGGTGCATGCTAAAACAAACTGAATGGGTAAAAATCATTTTTGCAATATCTCATGATGAAAGCACACATCCCCTCCTTTTTTTGGTCTTTATTCACTGACAGCATTAATCATTTTACTTCATTATATGCCTCCTGCATTAGATGTGTAGTACATCATCTTTTTTCACTGATTTATGAATATTGCTACACCATCTCTCAAAAAAAAATTCTGCTGCATGCAAGATATAGGGGTAACTCTCAGAATGATGGGCTCATCCCTAAACATGTTTATTGGACAGTCACTCAGTAAACACTTCTAGGATTTGTGCAGTTTTACTCATGGGAACATAGCAAGAACACTACAGAAACAAACTATCTTTCAAAATTTCTTAAACTGCATGCTTCTAATATCCTGTACATTCATTGGTATAAAAATGTCATATACACACCACACACACATACACACACACACACACACACATATCTATATCTATATCTATATATATATATATATATATATATATATATATATATATATATATATATATATATATATATATATATATATATATATATATATATATATATATGAAAAAAACAAAATAAGTGCTGTTACAACAAGGCAGTCCATAAAACATTGCTTTTATTCGAATAAAAACTACTCTTGAACTGGATTATTGTCCTAAAACAAACTTAAGAGCAGAAGAACCAGGTGAGAGCTCTGTTTTTCAGCAACAGAATCCATTACTACTTCTGAGCTTTAATGGCATGAATGTTTTGGTACATGAACCAGATGAGGATTACTTTATGTTTATGAAACAGATGAGTGAATTAGAGAATAATTTTCTTGAACTTAAGCATTTGCAGTGGCAATGCTTCCATCTGGAAGCCTGTTTACATTACAAGATTGTTCCAAGAGGGTTGAGAGTCTTATTAATGCCTACGTACGGTCAGACATATCCAGATTTATTAAAGACGTGGCAACTAGTTAACATGGTGGTAAGCTTTAATTACATAAAGCTTTTAATTGACTTCTTTCAACCTAAAGAATGTGAAGTTAGCTTAATAACAGAAAATCAACAGAGAGATAGAAGGAAAATTTAATCAAGAAAATTATGTTGCTAAGCTTGATGAAATGTATTTAAAGGTGCCACATTTTGATACAAGGCTTGAACAGCAGAAAACTAAAAAACTTAATAGAGGTTATGTTGATTTTATGAAAGGGTGTGTCTTTGCTTGGCCTTGCAATACTGAGAACAGAAATGCAAAAAAGGGATAGACCTCAAGTTAACACCACACACCAGGAATCAAGTCCCCGGTTAAGCATAATTCAATGTGTAGTGAGAGTAATTAGTTCAGTGCACTTTAGTAACTTCCCATATGGAAGTTAAAAATAATGGAAGATGTACTCAGTCTAAGTCACCACAACAGGCAACAGTATCTGCACATGTAAATGCTCATACTGGAGACCTGAATGTCTCGCTAGGTGCTAGACCTAAAAACACTTCTGTACAGATCCTGTTTTTTCTGGAACTTCCCCTACAGATGAGAGAGTGCAAGGACAAACGAGGCCCTCGCTCTCAGAACAGAGGAAGAAAAAAATGAGAAAATTGTCATTAGAACATAAAGGGAAGAATGCCAACTAGACAACATGAATAACTTACTTGTGAATTTATCTGATTTTAGGCTGATAGATGCCCACTTGTCTCTCTTAAATCAAGGCATAAGTTATGTTCTGGCAAATCGTTCTAATTTATGTGATGTTATTTTATAGCTGAAGATGTTTGGAAGAGACATTATGTTAAAGAGTATTTTTGGTGACAGTTCACAACATTGTGCTAATATATACAAAAAGCATAGTGATTTTGTTCCACAGAATAGTTCTGTGATAGTTACCTTTCGAAAAGTATGTGAACAAGACATTGCTTGGTGTTTATTGAGGCCAAGGTATCAATTTCATAGTATAACCAGCGCTGAGACACAGCCCTGAAAGATTTGATGATGAATGATGATTTAATTATAAGACCTGCAGATAAAGATGGAGCCGTTGTTCTGATGAACAGGGCATTTTATATGATGAAATGAGAGAGTTATTGAGTGATTATGACACTTATAAGCCAATTGCAAGTATGAAGCTGGTACAACTAAAGAAATCAGTGTATGATACTTTGCATGAGCTGCTCATCATGCATAGATCTATTACAAAAGACCTTGTTAACTCTTTAGTAGTGCAGCATCCGAACATCCCGATACTTAATGGTCTGCCTAAGCTGTATAAAATGAGAGTAGTCCACCTACAGTGGATATAAAAAGTGTACACACCCATGTTAAAATGCCAGGTTTTTGTGATATAAAAAAAATGAGACCACAGTAAATCATTTCAAAACTTTTCCCATGTTTAATCTGACTTATAACCTGTACAATTCAATTGACAAACAAAAAAAATCTGTTAGGGGAAAAATATAAAAAATAAAAAACATACAATAAGCTGGTTGCGTAAGTGTGCACACCCTTAAACTAATACTTTGTTGAAGCACCTTTTGATTTAATTACAACATTCAGTCTTCTTGGGTAGGAGTCTATCCACATGGCACATCTTGGTTTGGCAATATTTGCCCACTCTTCCTTGCAAAAGCTCTCCAAATCTGTCAGATTGCGAAGGCATCTCTTGTGCACAGCCCTCTTCAGGTCACCCCACATATTTTCTATTGGACTAGCTAGCCCATTCCAAAACTTTAATTTTCTTCTGGTGAAGCCATTCTTTTGTTGATTTGGATGTCTGCTTGGGGTCATTGTCCTGTTAAAAGGTGAAATTCCTCTTCATCTTCAGCTTTCTAGCAGATACCTGAAGGTTTTGGGCCAAAAGTGACTTGTATTTAGAACTGTTCATAATTCCCTCCACCTTGACTAAAGCCCCAGTTCGAACTGAAGAAAAGCAACCCCAAAGCATGATACTGCCACCACGATGCTTCATGGTGGAGACAGTGTTCTTTTGGTGATGCGAAGTGTTGTTTTTGTGCCAAACATAACTTTTGGAATTGTGGCCAAAAAGTTGAGTCTTGGTCTCATCAGACCATAACACATTTTCCCACATGCTTTTGTGAGACATGATGTATTTTTTTGCAAATTTTAGCTGGGCCTGTATGTTTTTTCTGTGTAAGAAAAGGCTTCCTTCTTGCAACCCCATAGCCCAGACATATGGAGAATACGGGAGATTGTTATCACATGTAGTACACAACTAGTACTTAACATAAATTCCAGCAGATCCTTCACTGTTGCTGTAGGTCTCTTGGCAGCCTCCCTGACCAGTTTTTGTCTTGTCTTTTCATCAATATTGGAGGGAATTCCAGTTCTTTGCAATGTCACTGTTGTTCCATATTTTCTCCACTTTCTGATGACTATCTTCACTGTGTTCCATGATATATCCAATGCTGTGGAAATTTTTTTGTACCCTTCTCCTGACTGATACTAGCAATAACTGAAATAATCCCTTCCACCTGCTGAAAAACGTGATCATACACTTGTTTACATTGTTCCCACATATCTCCATGACGAATCTTCCCATCCAAAATTCAAATCTCCTCCTGCAGTTTGTCCAATGCCATATTGTTGTGTTTACACATCAGGTCAAGCAACTCACAGCCATGCCAGTCGAAAACAGCCAAACGTTCATGGCGGTAAGGTGAGTGTGGAACAATCCCATTTGGGAACTTCCACATGCATAAACCTTTGGGTATATGCTGCAATTTGAGACAATGTGATGTATTAACAGAGCATGAATTTGCCAGTACTCCTCATGTTTTACGGGACAGTGTGCCTTCTGCAGAGGAAGTTTCTGCTTCCAGGTTACTACCTGGTAGTGCACATGCTGACAACAATATGATGGGTACTAACAACCCTATGATTACATCTATGGATTTAGTTGACCATTGGCTTAAGGGTGATGTACCAACAGTGCATGAGCAGCAGGGTGAAGCTTCTAACCTGGATGGGCTTCTTTCAGAATATAAAAGTAAGTTGTTGGACTATAAAAAAATACAACAAGAAAACTTTTAATTTCATGAGTGTCTCAAATTGCAGCATATACCCAAAGGTTTATGCATATGGAAGTTCCCGAATGGGATTATTTCACACTCACCTTACCACCATGAACTTTTGGCTCTTTTCGACTAGCACGGCTGTGAGTTGCTCGACCTAATGTGTAAACACAACAATATGGTGTTGGACAAACTGCAGGAGGAGTTTCGAATTTTGGATGGGAAGATTTGTCATGGAGATATGTGGGAACAATGTAAACAAGAGCATTATCACATTTTTCAGCAGGTGGAAGGAATTATTTCAGTTATTGCTAGTCGGAAAACCAAGAAGCTGGAAAGGGACATGCGTGCCTATGAGGGTGGTTTTGCCTACCTACTTCCTCCACCTGTGCAGGGGAAACATCAGCAGGTTTTATTGCAACAATCCAATGTTGAGATCAATGCACCTAATAACCAAGGGAAGAGGTCCCTTTGGATCAGTTTTGGCTGAGACGTTCAGAGAGGATAAAAAATCGGGCACGTCAACAGTGGAGTCCATACCCTCAGGGCGGGAATTGTAAGCAGTATGGGCAGAGGTTTGGCCAGTTTCCGAGAACGAGGAGATGATTGAAGTAACTGTCAGTGAACCAATTATTGTTTTGAACTCTAAGAAAGATTTTAAAGTGTTCAGTTATACTGACTTTGAAATTTCTATGCAACATGCTGATGTGTTTTGTAAAGGTTTTAATTATGTACTCAGTGACAAAAGTGATATCTGTGAGCTTATATGTGATCTTAAGATGTAAACACGCAGATTAAACTTGACATTTATGCATAGGAATGACAATGATGTCTTTAATGATAATAATCATTGTTTGAGAATGCCTAGTATTTATAATCCCGAGCTCCATTATGCTATTAAAGCTTTCGGAAAAATGTGTGAAACAGATTTTTGGCATTTTTTGGGTAACAATGTTATTGATGCTAACATGTCATCAGTAGAAAAAGATTGTTTGAATGAGTTAAGAAGAGAGTTTGCGAATTATGTAACAGGATAAGGGGGAGGGGTGGTTGTTATGTCTAAAGCTGATTATGTGCAAAAAATGTTTGATATCCTGTATGGGGATACTTATACTGAAGCTTCATTAAATGAGGTTAATATTGCATATAGTAAAATTGACAGTGATCTGTTGGATATGTGGATGCAGGATCAGATTGACCTGGATGAATATAACTATATGTCCACGGATGTTCCAAAAGTTCCAGGGATCTTTGGTATTCCCAAGATCCATAAGGACTTGGTCAGTCCCCCTCTTAGACCCATTGTGAATTCATCTTGGTCCAAGACTAGCTATATAGCTAAATGCTTGGATCACAAGTTAAAGGAGAGAGTCATGGCCATCCCTCATTTGTGCAAAGATTCTTGGCACTTTTTGGATAAGTGTAACAGCATTGATGTGGTTAACCAGAATATCACTTTTCTTACTATTGATGTGAAAGAGCTGTATACTTGCATCCCTCAGAATATAGGCCTTGAATGGTTTTCTGAATTCTTGTTTGAGGAGTTTGGGTTACCCCAGGGTACCAATAATATGTTAACACAACTGATGGAGTTGGTGCTCAGGAACAAATATATTTATTTTTGAGGGGCACTATTTCAAACAACTTAGGAGTGTGGCCATGGGGTCTCCATGCAGTCCACTTTTTGCCAATGTAGTGATAGCCTGGTGGGAGAAAACCTGTTTGTTTCCTCTCCTTTTTACAGTAATGTTATCATGTATCTGAAGTATTTGGATGATTTATTCATTGCATGGAAGGGGTCTGAGGAAGGTAGTGCAGAATTTATGAATTACATTAATGAAAGTACCACATTTTTGAAATTTACATACAATCTTGGAGTGGATGGGATTTCCTATTTGGATGTCTTGTTGGTTAAAACTAAGGATGGTTTGAAATCAAAAATCTTTAGGAAACTGACATATTCGAATAGTATTTGACACTTTGACAGTAGTCATCCCATGCATGTTAAACAAGGTATTATCAAGGGGCAGTTGGTCAGAGCAGCCCGGATGGTGTCAAATTACAGTGATTTTATTGATGAATGTGATTTTATGTGTCAAATGTTCATGGATACAGCTTACCCCAAGTATCTTATTAACAATATTAGAAGGGGGGTAATAGAAAAACTTGAGAGTGGTTATTTTAAACCTATTTTGAATAACTTGGGGGAGAATGTTTTGAGCATGGTGGGTTTATCTACCAATGTTGACACAGCCAACCCGGTGGACTGTGATGTAACTTCTAATTTACTAACTGTGTACACATCTAGGAGGTTTGGAAGGAGGAATGACATGTCATGTCCACTGGTGACTACCTTTTCCAATGACAGCTGTACCATGCAAGCCATAGTTAACAAGAATTGGATCATTCTAAATAGTGATTCGGGGTTGGGATCTTTTTTTGGAGAACACCCTGAATTTGTATTTAGGAGGGGTAGGAACATAAAAAATCTATTGGAACAAGTTAAGGACTGTAATGTACAGGGGAAAAGGACATCTTGTGGTGTGTGTAGTCAATGTAAAAATATCTTATTAACATCTAGGGTTAAGATATCTAATAGGATTATTTCTATTAAGGGCAAGTTTAACTGTCACACACAAGGGGTAGTGTATGCCCTGTGTTCACAATGTCCTGGTTTTTATGTCGGGAAAACCCAACGGAAGTTGAATCAGCATGTTTATGAGCATCTATATGATGTTCGTAAGTGTGAGGAAAAAAGTGCTTTATTTAGGCATATCAAAATGTTTTCCAACCATGCCTTTACATTTGTGGTTTTACAGCAGGTCAAGCAGGGAGATCGTGGTGGACCTTGGAAGTTATGGTTAGAAGATAAAGAAATTTGGTGGCAGGTCTTTCTCAATGCTCATTTTCCCCCTGGGTTGAATGACACTATTTCGATTAGCAGTAAATTAAAGCTCAAGGTATTAGATAGATGAGATGTTCTCATTGCAATATATAAACAGTATTTTGAACATGAATTCTATATGCATCAATTATGTGTAATTATATATATGTATTTTTTATATATTCTTATTTTATGTAATTTATATGTTTTTCTATTATGTTTAAGTGCAATGGTTTGTGTTATTAATTAGTGTGAGTATTCATGATTTATTAATTGAAGGGTGTGGGTGTGGTATATATGCTGAACTGTAGTATTATTTTATTGTCTGATGAAGTTTGGTCTATGTGCCTTATGACAGCACTTACTTCTGTACAATTTTTACTGAGTCTTTTATTTAGTAAAATGCTTCATTCCTTTATTTCAGCGTGTGGTTCATTCATTCATTTATACTGGTCGGTGTTTTGCTTTGTGGTTTCCAGAGTTCTTATATATATATATATATATATATATATATATATATATATATATATGGGTTCCCTTCACATGGTCGACATTCATGTGGCCGAGACCATATGATCGACATTTGAAATGTCAACCATGCTGAACTGGCATCTCCGTACAGTGCGGAATGGAAAGATTTCATCGGTTCATAGGTAGGTACTAGGCTATTGGCCCTAGGGCCTATACAAACATAGCCAAAAAGGTACCCTGGCCTTTTCCACCAAAGAAAATTATTTTCCTGTGCCCCTGTTGAGCAGAGACACAGAAGTGAACCCCGGGGTGAATTTCCTATCTCCCATCCAATCATCAAGATTTTTCTTGAAGAGTGCTAATGAGGAGCTTTGTTTGATATAGGTAGGCAGTTTGTTCCAGAGTATGGGAAGTCTCTGGGGCAGGAATCTATCCATCTAGCATGTTCTGTTTATTGTGGTGACACAGTTTAGGTCCCCAGAGTGTGTAGCTCAGAGGGATTGGGATTTCTTTAAGCGGAGCATATCCAACAGCTCTGGGTTTCACATAGCTTTGTATGTTGCGCAGAGATCACCTCTGAGTAGGTGATATGTGCTGGAGTAAAGCTGGAGTTTTTTGAGACGGTCTGCGTAGGGCATCTGTTTGAGGCCAGTAATCCTCTTTGTGAGGTATTTCTGCGGCCTTTCTAGATGTTGTAGATGTCTGGTGAGGTACATACCAAAAGAGGCATTGTACTCTATAATTGGTCTAATGAGTGACGAGTAGAGGGGAACAATGATCTCTTTTTTCCTGTGTGCCACATAGAAGGATTTCCTGACTACTGTGGCAATGTGATTATCAAAGAAGAGACTACTGTCCACCTGTGTCCCAATGTCTCTTATCACACTTTCAGTGTTAAGTAGACTACTACCTATGTGGTAGTTCAAGGGTACAGAGTTTTTGCCAAAAGGGATGATAATGCACTTTTTGGGGATTGAGCTTGAGGCCATGGCTTTGGCACCAGGCATCTGTCTTAGTGTGGCCCTTTTGTAGGATGTCCACATCATTAGGAGTTTTGATTATGGCTCCTAGTTTGCAGTCATCTGCAAACTTCATTAGCCAAAGACATTCTGTGTTAGCCTGTACTTCTGAGAAGTAGATACCAAACAGGAGAAGACCCAGGACTGAACCCTGTGGTACTCCACTTGAAACTGGTCTGAAGTTGGATTTGGAGTCTGCTACTTTCACAGTGTGGGTTCTGTCAGTAAGCCAGTTGGTAACCCATCTTATGACATAGGGATTTATACCTAGTTTAGTGAGTTTATCTATAATTCCAGAGTGGGGGATGGTGTCAAAAGCCTTGGCGAGATCTAGATAGGCTGTGTGAACCACCTTACTCTCATCTACGGCTTTGGTGATCACTTCAAAGATGCTTCAAAAAAGTCTATCAGGTTTAGGAGCTATGATCTGCCTTTTACAAATCCAAACTGGGTGGGGTCCAGAGTTTGAAGATTACCAATGTCATTGCTTATATGTTCCATGATGATACGTTCCATAGCCTTCTAGACCAGGCTAATCAGGCTAATAGGGCGGTAGTTCCCAGGGTCCATGGTGGCTCCCCCTTTGTGAAGTGGGATAACCATCACTGTGCACCATTTAATGGGCACAAAGCCTGAGGTGAGGCTATGATTGAACATGGTACTTAGGTGGGGTGCCAGTTCGTTCTGTAGTTTGTGTAGAACGCAGCCTGGGATGTTGTCAGGTCCCATGGATGCTGTGTTCTTGGCTTTGGAGAGTGTGGTTTTTACCTGTGAAGCCGTTATTACAGGAACTTTGCATTCTTCTGGTATAGAGATAAGCCCTTTAGAGGGTGAGAGGGGGATAAAGTTAGCTCTGAACCTATCTGCCAGGATGTTGGCAATATCAGTTGGTTCTGTATATTTAGTGCCATTGTGTTGTAACTCGGAGCAGATCTGAGTGTTGCCATTGATATTCTTGACATAGCTATAGAATGCTTTGTGGTTGTCTTTAGAATAATTGGCAATTTTGTTTTTGTAACTAGCTTTGGAGGATTTTATGAAGGATCTCAGCTTTTTACTGAGGCTGACCAGGGAGTTCCTCCGATCATGGGATTTTACTCTTTTTTGCAACAGTTTTTTTCTTCTGTTGTAGAGTTTGTTATGGCAGGGGACCACCAGACTGGCTTCCTTTTTTTGGAGGATAGCATCTTAGTTCTGATCAGGATTGCATGATCCATGCACTCGTTTAAGTGCTTATAAAGTGCATTTGTGTAGGATTCACCAGTCATACCTCTATTGTCCATCTGCATGGGTGTCATGACATTTTCCACTTCTGTCTTAAGAAGCGTAAAGTTGGCTTTGGAGAAATTTTTTTATGGTGGTTGCTCAAATGGGAGGTGGGGGCGGCATGTGGATGTCTAGGGTGATTAGCTTGCGGTCAGATCTGACCAATGAGGAACTGACATCTGGTGTGGAACACCGGTTGCCCATGTTGGTAATGACCAGGTCTACGATATTGCTGCCCCTGGTGGGGGTGTGGATAAGTTGATCCAAGGCGTTGGAATTTATGAATTCCAGAAAACATTGAGCAAAAGAGATGGTACATGAATAGTTTTCCCAGTTAATGGTGGGGTAGTTGAAATCACCCATTATTAGGGTGTTAGGTTGTACCCTAATATTTTCCAGTGTATCAAGAAATGAAAAGTGGGAATCCAGGGGCATGGTGGGGGAACTGTAGCAAGCTACAATTTGGATTGCGGTCTTGCCCAAAGTTATTTGCACTTGGATAATCTCGGATGCATTATGCTGAGCAACTAGCCTGAAGGTATGGATATCTTTAATGAATATGGACATGCCTCCACCTTTAGTGTTTCATTCCAGGTTAGGTGGCCGAAAGGTGGTATGAATTATAGCCTGGTAATGCAGGAGTGCTCCCTGGAGCCTTAAACCAGGTCTCTGTCACTGCACAGATGTCGATGTTCTCCATTTTAAGGAGTGTCTCGAATGAGTGCATTTTGAGGTTTAGACTTCTAGCATTGAGTAGCATTACCCTCAGATTTTGCTTGCTTGTACCTGTTATGGTGGTGAGTTTGTCATTTTAACCTTGCCTAAAAAAGGCACTATAGGTGTGGCAAGATCCTTAGCCAGTATCCTGAATCCCAAGGATGACAGATGCAGGCCATCTCTGGCACAGTATTGTGGTCTATCTATCATGTCATCCCAGGCAGACAGATACTGGATCCCCTTAGAATGACACCAGTAGCTTAGCCAATTGTTGAAGTCAATCATTTTGTCCTTGTATTGTGGTATCATTCTGGGGGATGGCAGGATGCTACTCAGGGCTAGGGTCATACCTGACTGGGCTACAAGATCGGACAGCTCCTTCATGTCTCTTTTCATGTAGTCCAGAGAGGTATGTCTCAGGTCATTCACACCAACATAGACAATGACACAGTCATATTTGTACATGTTGTGGAGTGACCTGAGTGCATGCATTATATGATGGATCCTGGCACCCAACAGGCAGCTGACAGTAACTTTCTCCTTGTTTAGCCTGGTGAGTGGAACATCAGTATGCCTGACTGTAGAGTCACCTATGACTAGAGTGTTGGGTACATTGTTATGCCTTATGGGCTGTGGTTGAGTGGCACACTGACTTTGTGGGCTGTGTGTCATTTGGGTTGTGTTGGGGGGGGTGGAAGTTGCTTGTGTTTCTGCTTTGGAGGTCCCTGTTGCTTGGGCAAATTTTTATTGAGACCCTCCATGAATGTAGGTGTGTGTTTTGTGTTTCTGTGTGTGTGTTTTGGTGCTGTAGGTTTTAAGGGACTATGTGATGAGTGTGGTGGGGTACAAGTGTTTACCCCCTCCTCTTGACTGTCTAGTCCAGTCTTGGTTGAAGAGAGCTTTGCTTCCAGTTTGGCTATATAAGTGCATCTCTCACAGGTTATAATGTTGGGTGGTGGGAGGAGAGAGTTGTCTGTGTACATGAGGCAATTGCTGCATTGCCACAAGATGTCCAGATTCATCAGGTAGACAGGAGAAATCACCGAGAGCTGACCCTTAGACATGCCTGGATAGGTGCTTATTTATTAAGTACTAAAACCTGTTTTCCTCTAGACAAGTGAGGAAAGTTGACTGCTGTAGTAATTTGTAGCTTATTTAGCGCTTACAACAAGTTCTGAACAAGTGCTGAGCTCAAAGAAACAGATTTGAGTGCTAAAACTAAAAAAACTGGCTAGTTCTAAGGGAAAATTTGAAGAGCAGACTTTATGGTGCCGGGAATAGTTTAATCCTAGCTAAGCAGCGGGGCTCAGAAGCTTACAAACAATCCTGGATACAGCAAATCTGTATCTGGACTGAACTACTTACAGAAAAGGCAGGAAACAAGCTTAGAATTTTTTTTTTTTATAAAGTGGAAAGGGAGCAAAGAGGAGCAGAAGATAACTCAAGGTTAAGAACTAAGTGGGTTGGCCTTCTCCCTGTAGTGCAATCTCAGAGTTGGTATATTTAAGTTCCAGAGGTGTGGGGGGTAGAGCAGCATGAAGGTACTTTTTTTGTGATTTTTATTTTTTATTCTGTGGTCGACATTTCAAATGTTGATCAGATGGTCTCGGCCATATGAATGTCGACATTCTGAAATGTCAACCATGTAGATCCATATATACACATGGGTCTACTTTACATGGTCGACTTTTCAGAAAGTCAACTTTCATATGGCTGAGACCATATGATCGACTTTTGAAAATCCGGCCATGTAAAATAAACATATAAAATACAACAAACAATTACCTTAAACTGTCAACAGGGGGGCTATGCCCCCCTGCACCCCACTGGGGTGCTCCACCCCTACACCCCCCGTAACTTAAATATACCAACTCCGAGACCACACTACAATGTGGAAGAGGGAAATTTTACCATTACGCACTGTACGGAGATAGCAGTTCCCCATGGTTGGCTTTTCGAAAGTCAATCGTATGGTCTCGGCCATATGAAAGTTGACTTTCTGAAGAGTCGACCATGTGAAGGGGACCTATATATATATATATATATATATATATATATATATATATATATATATATATATATATATATATATATATATAGTCTATATTAAATCATCGAATGCTTAGAAAAGCGAACGATGATTTATCGACCCCATGTAAGCGAAAGCTTACAAACTCGAATGCTTAGAAAATCGCTGTTACAAAAAAAAAAAAAAAAAAAAAAACACTTAAAACATAACATAGAGTGGGGGGCTTCACCCCCCCACATTCCCCAACGTGGGGGGCTGTGCCTCCCACACCCCCTACTTAAATATACCAACTCTGAGATTGCACTACAGTGACAAAAACAGCAAAGTAACGGACGCAGCTAAGTGATTTCTTTCCCAGGGAAAGAATTCGCTTATATGCTGCTTCGTCATTTTGCCTTTTTGTCTTTTTAAGTTCAGCCAAGACGTATTCGAAAGAATGCATCTTCGGTCATCTAATAGGAACCCATATAAATATATATATATATATATATATATATATATATATATATATATATATATATATATATATATATATATATATACAGACATAAGTAAAAACAGCATTAGAATTTCCTTGGAGTGCTGTCCATACAGTACGTCTGAGATAAACATTTTAGACCGACTAACTTAATTATGAGAGTAGACTGATGAATTTGAATCAGTTTCTCTAAAATATCACTTATATAGAGATCATGGTCTTCAAGGTTTTTAAAGATCCTGTATAGGTTATGTGACTTGGATAAAAAAGAAGAGATGGCTTCACATATTATTAAAATTATTCCTTTTCTTTGAGTTAATGCAACATTAGAGGTAGTATATTCAGAAACTGTGGATGTGGGGTAGATCTCCAACACTAGGAGGGACAGGTGTGCACATGTTACTTCCAAAAATAATGTATTTTGTATTTTGTGTAATGTTTCATAGTAAGAATTTGAATATTCATTTTTTTTAGGATTTTAGTTACACTGGTTAAGATGTGTTGTTGTGCAGTGTTTACCATTTGAATTATTATTATAAGCCAACACAGTATGTGGTAAACATATAGTTATCCCAAACCCAAAAATTAAATAAAAGAAAGGGTGTTACATTCTGACTTAACTGTGTGTTGTTGCATGACAATCCAGCAACAATTAAACCGGTCTGCATCCACTTCCCAACTAGTAAAGTCATGTATTGCCTCATGTTAGCACTCTGTGATGTATGGGTGAGGCCCATTATCTGCTGCCCTTTGTTTTTTAAGGAATTTTCTCACATATATCCAAATTGTGTTAGTCCCCTAATAATTTCAGCAAGACACATAGGCACAGCTTTAATAAGGAATCTTTTTTGCAACATCTTAGGGAAGCAGGCTTTCCTTTACTCCTTTTTTAATTTGGAAAATTCTAGAAAACATTACCCATATCCCATATGTCATTAAATAACCTATCCATTCCTACTGATCCTTTTTAATTTTGAAGTAATGCATGTGCCACAGTTTATTTCAGGTTCAGCTCTACTTCCTTTAAGTTGTCATCTACCAGCAGCATTCAGGTGAGCAGCAAAACACTCATTTTCCCTACAGGTGTAATTAAGTCAGTGTATGCAAACATGTACTGATGGTGCCCTGGGAACATGGCAGATATGTCTGTGAGGGATGAGTTCAGATTTCACCTATAAAAGAACTTTTTTCCATGCATAGTGAGTGATATAGAGTCTGTAACTGTCATAGTGTTTGACATGTTTGCATATCTCTAATAGTAACAATATGGGTCGGCGAGTTGGTATATATCAACAAACTGTTGTCTCTAACTCTAACACCAATTACTATCATATTTTTAATAAAACTTTTGATTTTTCTAATGTGGTAATTGCTATTTAGCAACCTAGTGTTAGTTTTAACCACAATATCGGTGGCTCTTTTAAAGAAATAATTTTTAAGCTGGAAAGGAAATTGTTTAAAATAAAATCTTTACAGATGGACAACAGTTACTTATGAAGGTGCCTGGAGCTTAAAATTGTACCCCAGAGACTTTGAGTATACAAATTTCCTTTTGGGCTTGATTACAATGACAATATGTACCAAGAATTTATTCAGATGTTTGACCGTCATGGTTTTGAAATGACTTAGAAAAGTGTTAGCTTTAATAATAGAGAAGTTGAATTTATACATTAAAAACAATTTGATTTATGAGCAGTGGGAAATTTTTATTCTAAACAATTTTTAAATGTGGTGAAGAAATGTGTTAAGGTTTTAAAAAGGAAACAAAAAAGTTAGAAAAGGACACAAGCCAGTATGCTAAACAGCAAGCATGCCTCATTAAAAGTAATTTGTAACAGTGGTCAGTCCAATATGAATGATGGTTAACACCATCCCTTGACCTCACAGGTGGATGACTTAATTTTAATGGTAGGAATACTGAAGGAAACTTTAAGGATTTTTTTGTTCTGCCACATCCCCTGAGAGATGGAGAGAGAGAGAGATAGAGAGAGGGAAGGGAGGACCCTGGAAGACCCCCTGTTACAACTCAGGGCAGAACCAGTATTATGAAACAAGTGGATATCTGATGGGACAGGGGAGAATGTAGATAATTCACCAATTGTTACTAAAGGTGTAGTGTCCATTTGCAATGATTTCCACATTTTTACCTACACTAATAGAAAGATCACACCAGAACACTTTTCTCTTTTTCAAAAAGGTTTAAAATTTGTCCCTTTGAGAAAATTTGATATAGTTGACTCACTTTTAGAAGCTAATTTTTCTCATTAGCTAACTGAATTTGACAGTGTATTTTAACAAAAGGGACATGGAACCAGGGACAATTATGAAAGGAATGAGGTTAATAAGAAAAGTGTTTTTAACCCCCCAACCCGTCCTATACTAAATGTTTTTGAGATGAACATACCAGATAATATTTACAAACCATTTGTCAAACATAAGAACAAGTTTACCCAGCCAAATCTCAGTAAGAGTGAGAAAGAATTATTTGAATGACTATGGGGTGAGAAATGCATATGGATTATGAAGCCATATGATGGTGGGGGGTATTGTGTTATTTGATTACTTAAATTATTCCAGTATGATGTTTGACTTGTTGAATGAAAGTGATACCTATTCATCTGTTTCTATTAATCAAGTGAATATTAGTTATCAGAGAATTAATTCTTACCTGGAAGAATATTTATTAGATCAGAGGACTTCTTTAGACACCTATAAGGCCCTAAAGCAAACTAAACCAATAGTCTCAAGCCATATTTGGTATTCCTAAAGTACACAAAAAACAAGAAAAAAAGCTTTTAGACCAAGGGTAGCCACTAGAGTCTCCACTTGTGTATGTAGTTGAGTGATTTAAAATTAGTTCCTAAATTGGTGCCCCATTTGATCAACAACTCCTGGGATTTTCTGAGGAGGCTTAAGAATGAAATTTGGTCAAAAGACTTGACTTTTGTAACTATTGATGTAGTTGGCTTATTCACAGCAATTCCCAGTGAAGAAGCTTTAGAACATTTCCACAACTGTATTGTAAGATTTACAAATTTTACTAATGACAAAACAAACTTGATTGTGGAACTAATGTCCTTGGTATTAGATTACAACTACATTTACTTTGAGGGGGGATTTTATAAACAAGAAAAAACAGTAGCAATGGGGGCTTCGTGTGCCCCCATACATATACAAACATGATTTTATCAGACTGGGAAACAAATTTTGTTATTGGGTCTAAATTCTATGATAATGTTAAGTTATACCTCAGGTTTCTAGTTGATATTTATATTCTCTGACACGGGCTTGAAAAAGAAATGTTTAATTTTGTAAATTATTTGAATGGCACCTCAACTTTTTAAAGTTCACATATAATTTTAACTATGAAAGAATAAATTATTTTGATATGCTCATTATGCATTCCAACAGTGGGTTTAAATCTATTTCCATGAAGCCTACTTTTAGTAATTCTTACCAAGACTATTCAAGTTGTCATCTGCCTAGTCAAAAGAAAAGTTTAGTTAAGGGACAGTGCATACAAAGTTGCCAGGATGATTTCTTATGCTGAGGATGTCCCTAGGAAATTAGATATCATTGCGAATATGAATTTAGCCAGAAGCTATCCCCCCAAATTGCTAACAAAATTTGGTGGTATGTCCAATCCCACTGGAGGATTAAATATAAACCCCTTTTGGAAATAGGGTTACCACCCAAAGAACAACAAAAAGACGAAACTAACTTTGAAAGCCCTTTGGTGGTAGAATATGGACCTTATGTAGGGGAAATTAAGAATATAATAAATAGGAATTAGAATATTCTTAAGGCCTACCTTTACATAAATCAGCTGTTAGTGTCTGAGCTCTTATTCACATTTAAAACTGGAATAAATGTAAAGGAAAGGTTTGAAGGAGGTTCTATGTATTTAGATCACTATGGAAAATAAAGTCAAGGAACAGTGAAGTGTGGGAGATGTGCCTAATGTACTTACATCTTAGTGGTGATTAGTATTCAATTAGAGAATGAGGTTGGTTCTATAGTACATTTTGAATAAGGTAACTGCCAGCCTAAAGCAGTAGTTTATCTTGCCACATACTAGGGGTGTTCTAGTTTTTACAATGGAAAGATGGACAGGTATCTCCAAAAAGGATATATGAGCATAATTATGATATAGGGAGACACAATGAGAATAATGCCCCTTTCAAGTACTCAGAAGTATGCCCACAATACATAAACTTACATTTTGCCAAAGTCGAAAAAGTATTAGCTGATCCAAAAAGTGGGGATTTGAAAGCTGTACTTGAGGTCACAGAAGTTAGGTTTCACCTCAGGTTGCATGCTTCCAATGACCCAGGCCTAAATGAGTATGTATCCCTACAACCTTGGTTAAACATGAGATCAGTTATAGTAATATTTGTAATAATATTTTTAAAAGTGATAATAACTTTTTATGTATATATTAAATTTATTTTCTCTTAGAAGGTTATCCCAAATATTTATTTGTAGATCTTAATGAAGAATTTAATTAGACACTGTGTCTTTAAATTTTCATTACTGCTCAATCAATTGGAAATTAATTCTTGGTGGGATTTTTGCCTATTTTATAGGAATGGAAACGTGCACTTGTTATTCTGATGATGTCCTGATTACTAGGATGAAAGCAAACAATAATCATTGTTTTTACTCTGCTGATTTTTATTATTTTGTTCTTTAGTGGTTAATAAACTCATGTGGAAGGGATCCAGAGTGTTGAATCCTGTGTTCTTGGCTTCTATCATTACTTCCTTGTGGTTTACCTGTTTGCATATCTCGCCTGTTTAGACCAAGAAGTAGCATGCTGAGTGGTGTACGTGGATCATTATTTTTTGGATGTAACTTTCAACAGATGCTGCAGTTCATGGATGTTATTAGAATGCAGGTTAAATAATGGATTGTCTTTCCTAGCTGGGTTAAAGGTTCATTCAACAGGGATTATCTTGTTGTTTACAAATGCTGAAGAAGGGATGGGCTTTCTTTGCAATCATTTAAGGAGGTGGAAAGTTCATTCACAGGGATTATCTTGATGTTTACAAAATGCTGAAAAAGGTATGGATTACTCTTGCAATCATTTCAGGAAGAAGTGGACACTGGATATATGGGAACTGTGAATCTGTGTGACCCTTTTCCAGCATAGATAAAGAGAAGGATGAATGACAGTAAAAGCAGGAGCCAGATAGGAAAGACTAAGAATACTATGGAGAAAGCCAACTGTTCACATATGGTAAAAGAGATGCAATTTAGTTAGCTGATTGTATGATATAGTCAAAGGTAAGTTATAATGAAACTTGTGGTTGAAAATATTACCATTCTAGGGGATTGTGTAAGTCCAATTATTACTGATATGTTGGTTAACAAGGCTCTATCTAAAGCTAAAAACACTGCCTCCATGGGACCAGATGGTGTCCCAGGCTGTGTCATACACGAGCTCCAAAAGGAATTAACCCTGCATCTTAATACTCTGTTCAGTCTCAGCCTCTCCACAGGATATGTGCCCATAGAATGGCGCACGGCAAAGGTGGTCCCACTTCACAAGGGTGAGGCCACAACTGACCCTGGGAACTACCGACCAATAAGCCTGACCAGACTGATCTGTAAGGCTATGGAGTGAATCATTTTGGAACTCATAAATGGAGAGATTGGGAACCTCCAGTCGCTGGACCCCACACAGTTCGGCTTCGCCAAGGGCAGATCATGCCTCCTGAACCTGGTGGATTTCTTTGAGACAGTTACTCAGTCTATAGATAAGGGAAAGGAGGTACACATGGCTTACCTTGACCTTGCTAAAGCATTTGGCACCATTCCCCATTCAGGTATTATTGATAAGCTCTCCAGCCTGGGCATAAACACTTACGTCACAAGATGGATCGCAAACTGGCTCTCAGACAGATCCCATAAAGTAAGAGTAGCGGGATCTATGTCTGAATCCAGAACAGTAATGAGTGGCATGCCTCAGGGCTCTGTCCTGGGGCCCCTCCTGTTTGGCATATACTTCTCAGAAGTATAGGCAAGCACGGAAGGGCTGTGGCTGACTAAGTTTGCAGACGACTGAAAACTGGGTGCTATAATAGAGTCTCTGGCCGACATGGAGATCCTCCAGAAGGGCCTAAATGAGACTGATGCATGGTGTCAAAGCCATGGTCTCAAGCTAAATGCAAAAAAATGCATAGTAATCCTCTTTGGAAAAAACAGAGTACCAGCAAACTACAGCATAGGAGGTAATCCCCTGAAATCTGAAGAAGAAATAAGGGATCTAGGGACCCAAGTAGATAGTCAGCTTTCCTTTGATAACCATGTTGCCAAAGTGGTTAGAAAATCCTTCTATGTGCCCCATCTGATGACAAAAGGGTTTGCATCAAGATCTAAGGATGTAATGGTGCCCCTCTACTCTTCCCTCATCAGACCCATTATTGAGTACAATGCACCAATTGGAATGTACCTGGCTAGACGTCTCCAGCAGCTGGAGAGACCACAAAGGTACCTAACCAAGAGGATTAGGATTACTGGCCTCAAACAGTTGCCCTATGCAGCACGATTGAAAAAGCTAAGACTGTTCTCTGTTGCATACCGCTTTCTCAGAGGCGATCTCTGTCTAATGTACAGAGCCATGTCCAACCCAGAATTGTTGAACATGCTCCATCTTAGCAATACCAAATCTACTCAAGCTACATGCAATAGGGATATAAACCTCAACACAACAATGAATAAAACATGCTGGAGGGATAGATTCCCTTCGCAGAGACTTCCCTTACTATGGAACAGGGTCCTGATCTACATAAGACAGAGCCCTTCACTATCACTCTTCAAGAGGAACCTTGTTGAGTGGATGGGTAACAGAAATTTCACACCGGGGATCACACCAACAGCACTACTAGATAGGGGCCAAGGGTACTAGCTGCTAGTACAAGGGTCTAGGGAACTACTAAAGGGGCGGTGAATACCGCACAACATGGCTGGGCTAATATATGCCTTCGGGCAGATAGCCCAGTACCAACCTATGAACCTATAAATAGCAGAGAAAGGGTATAATCAAATGTGTTAAACTAGACAGGTGAAATAATTAAAAGCTATTTCTTTCTCTTGAATTACTAAACCTAAATATTGAACTATTTAAAGGAAGAATGCATGACTTTAAAGAGGGGTTCACCATAACATTGTTAATTGTTAAGAACTGGAAAGAAATAACACACTGAATGAACAGTCACACCTGAGAGCTGTGATGGATCATTTATACTTTATTTAAATTGAGCCATTGATATAACACTGAGGATCAGTGGTACAGAATAGGGGTCCTGTTTGAGTTTAAGTGCCAGTGAACAATTAAGTAATGAGAATTCATTAGTATTTGGATATAGCATATATAACATCAGATCTTAGATCTCAAAGGCTTGACATAGTGGGTTCACAGCTGTTCAAAACTCTTTCACTTTGACTGTTGCTCTTTGTTGGATCATGCATATTTTAATTTTCTGAATTTACTATTTCAGTGCTCTTCATATATGCACTGTATGAAGCCTGCATACTTTGCAACAAGTAGAGGTTCGAACAATGAGATATTAGTTATGGCAGAGTTAATATTTAAAAGAAGGATAAAATTATATTACCGCATTGTGTTCATGTATTCTGTAAGGCATCCTGTGTGGAATTAATGTCTGTGTACATTATTAATGTAGTTGAGCGGTCTAAAAATAGTAAAAGCTTATGGAAGGCAATATTAAATACAGGAAAAAATGATACTGTTAATTTCTGAGCGAGAAGTAATCTTGGTTAATTTAGTGATGGTGCCATGGAGCTGAAATTCAGAGCCAAAGTTAGGGAGGGGCAAAAGGGATTACTGACAGAAGTAAGCTATTAGAGCATGATTAGCAATCCCAATCAGGCAGAAATGCAGTACCACAAATGTATTATCAGCATCCATTCAATATCGACATATCGACATGCTAATATTCATTCTTTGTAACAGCTGTGGATGTTTAAATAAATGAATCTGTGATGGTAAGTCATCTGTAACTGCATCAAGTTTTACCATTACAGAGTAGCATATAGGAAAGATTTTTTTTTCTGCAATTCAGTCTTGTCAGTTCTGGAGAAGAGCTTTTTTTTTCACTTTGTTTTGAGAGGGGCATCAATTTTGCTACTACTCTGAAGAAATGGGTGCATTTTATGTTAACAATACTGCTGCAATGCAGAGCAAGGGAAATGAAAATCTATTTGTATTATAATAATATTAATTTCCCAAAGTGTAGTTTGAACTATTATGAGAACCAAAAATCAGAGTCCAGATAAGATTATCTGCCTTCGGAAAGGAGCAAGGAGCGCGCTGATGGAGTAGCGAATCTAAAGAAGATTTTATGACTATAACAGTAGCAGTGGATATTTTGAATCCAGTTCTGCTTTTGTGCTGCAGTGTCAAGTTAAAAACTAAAGACAACAGAGAATGAGTAGAACTTCATGTCAAAGGTTTTTGTTTTTCATAAATTAGTGGGTAATGTCTGGCTTTCCTTTTGATGGTGGAAAGGATATGATATGATGTGTTGGTAATATAAAATGAGAGAATATTGTAAAAATCAAAAATGCCTCCCTGTGTTACTAATGTTCAAGACTAATGAGGCATAACTTAATTGATATCATTTTTCAAAAGTGATAGTAGACAAAAGCCATAAAATAGATTATATATACATCAAAATGAAGATTTTTTTGAAGATTATTTAGAAAGTAGTATATTGACAAGACTGGAGCAGCAAGGGTTATATGGAATGGGTTTACAACTTTATATTGTGTTTGGCCAGTATGTCAAACATGTATCTGGAGTGACAGAGGGTTATGAAAATTTTAGACAGAAGAACCTGTTAAAAGTGACCATCGCAATAAGGGGAGATGAATAGATAAGAGGATTGCAACATACTTTAGGAATATGTGAAGATCTTTAACATGGGATGAAGGATGCTTTTAAAATTATTGGTTCTAATAAGATACATCCATTTGTTTTGGAAGTTACGGGTCTAAGAAGTAATTCCTGCAAACATGTATACATGTCAGTCTCTTATTTTATTACTAAATGCAATGAAGAAGAAATAAGAATAAAAATGCTACATGATCTGTTAGAACAGATTAAAGAAGAATGGTGTAATGGGGATATTTTCTATTTTTTATCAGAGATGTATAGCTTCTGATGGATGTGAAGACCATTACTTCAAATGTATTTTTTGTTGAAAATAACATGTATGTTTTGTATGTTAATTGTAATGTATCATGGTTAAGGAAGACAATTTTTCCCCAAAAAATAAATAAATTGAGATACAGAGTCCCAAACAACCCTATTCAAGACTTCAGTAGTTTAAGAGTTGGCAGTGAACTATGGCTGTAAGGTTTTTCTTTTAATTTTCTTCTCATGGTGATAACCATCGAACCTTATGGACTCTAGTTTGAAATTAAAGTTTCTGGATTTGTACAATGGATATCAAAAGGTTAGTAAAATAGCAGCTACAGCCATAGAAAATAAGGGTCCAACTAGTTGGAGATTTTAGTGAGACCATGAAGAATGAAAGAAGTTAAATAATTTATCCGGTGATTGTTAGGAAACAAGAACAAAATACCACCAAGGCTCTTTTCAACAAGGGTGAAAATGTTGATTTTTGACTGGGAACATTGCCAGGAGCTAGAAGATTTTGAGAAGCTGTTGGGCCCAGTGGATATGCTCTCCATTAGGAAGGCAGTTTTATAAAGAACTGGTATGATAGGGTCCATTTTCTAGATGAGATGATTGCAGCAGTTGAATGTTTGCATAGTGGCAAGGCAGCAGGAGTCAGAAATGCTAAACATATTTAATATTGTTGGGATGTCATGATTAATGTACCTTCTCAATGCTAGTTTAAATATACTTCTGGATTGCAAACATGAATTATGTTATCTATTTTCAAACAAAACTACAGAACCGTATGTTATCTGATTATGAAGGAGCAATACAGATTCCATCCTCTTCAAGAAACAGTGTAGCAGTACTTTCCCTTGTACTGATACTGGGTTAAGGGGGTCATATGGGGTTTCTGTTGTGGTCAGCATATGTTTTGTGAACCTGGAAAAGGCATCTGACTGTATTGCCACAAAATGGCTTAGGAGAGATGCTGCAACAGTAT
>NC_056743.1:619444115-619506615 GCF_019279795.1 Protopterus annectens | reverse complement strand
CTGGGTGGGGTCAAGTGCTTAGAGATTGCCTATGTCCTTGTTTATGATATCCATAATAATACACTCTATGGCCTTACAGATCATTCTTGTCAAGCTAATACTGATTATATATATATATATATATATATATATATATATATATATATATATATATATATAAATATATATGTAAAAATATTAATATATAATGGATAGTTTCCAGCGTCAGTAGTGGCACTACGTTTGTACAAGGGGATGACAATGGCAGTTCTCCACTCAGATGGAATGAAGCTAGAACTTAGGCTGTGGTTGAATAGGGTATTCAATGGTGAAGCCAGTTCTTGCTGGAGATGGTGCAGTATACATCCTGGGATACTATCAGGTCCCATGGAAGCTGTGTTCTTTGCCTTAGATAGGGCCTGTAATACTTGATCTATGGAGATGTGAGGTGCAGGACAAGTGTTGGGGATGTCAAAAGGGCCTTTGGAAGGGACAGGGGGTGACGTTTGCACTGAACCTATCTGCTAGAATGTTCGCTAAGTCAACAGGATCAGTATAAGTGATACTGTTAAGTTCTAATTCAGAACAAACCTGGGCTTTGCCACAGAGGTTCCTGACGTAACTGAAGAAGAACTTATGGTTCCTTTTTGTTATGGAGACTAGTTTTGATTCATAATTGGCCTTGGAGGTTTTCACTAGTGATCTAATTTGATTGTTGAGGTTAAGGAGGGAGTTTTTCCAATTTGGAATTTGTTCCCTTTTACCCTTGGACAACAGTTTCTTCCTTTTATTGTAAAGCCAGTTGATAGAGGATGTCCACCAAACAGGTCTGTGTTGTGTATGTATGTATATATATATATATATATATATATATATATATATATATATATATATATATATATATATATATATATATATATATATATATATATATATATATATATATATATATATATATATATATATATATATATATATATATATATATATATATATATATATATATATATATATATGTATATATATAAATCAGTTGTCTATCACATGATTAATCTGACCTGTACCAAAACTGGTAACATTGGCAAACTGATTCTCACAATGACGAAAACTCAGTATGAAGTCTGAACTCTGAACTTGTCCCCCTCATGACCATTGTTAGCAGTTGTTCCTAGGGCTGGAGCAGTAGGGACATTACGGATTTGGTGTGTTAACACTGTTTTGTGTTTCAGGTGTTGTGAGCATCAATGTTGTTATGCCGGCATTACTATTTTCAGTATAGGCCACGTTGAACATGTGACAGACAACCTATATAGATAGATATAGATGTAGCTGTAGATATAGACATAAGTATAGATATAGATATAGACATAGATGTAAATACAGATCATTTCCAGTATGTCTATCAAATGTTCATTAGGTAGACACCTTTTCTGTCTGTGCTGTTTGGTTGCTAGGTAATCTGATTGACACTATTGCTGTACAATCACTGTAATAGTGGGGTGGAGAAATTTCTCCTTTCCCTGCTATTGTGTAGTTTCGGAGTCAGCATACTTAGTGTACAGCAATCTCCACACTGGGGTGCAGGTGGGCTTGACCCCTTGCAAAAAAAAAACAAACATATTTTGTGATTTTCATTCTAAAACGTATGCCTTTGAACATGTATATTTCACTGTCACTGGTACTCAACATTTTGTTGACAGTAATCAGTGTTGCAATATTTTGTAGAGCCATCTATTTTACACACTTTCATACATACATAAATATGGGATCCAAACCTTTCACTGATGAGTCCTTTCATCGGCAAGTGAAAAGGCAGGATCAGCTGATTGAAAATCAGCCAATGGAAAATTAATGGCTTTTTCAGTGTTAGATTTCAGAGCGATGGCTTTCAGGCAGATTGCCCTTTACTCACTGCTGGTCCTGACAGGTAATATGTCCCTGTTACTAAGTGTATATTCTTTAACTTCTTGTTTTTGGTTACTGACAATGTTTCTCCTGGTTTGACTTTGGGACACACTGGGAGCCTTGACTTCTTTTGTGAATATGCTCTCTATAGAAACCTTGTTTTTTATAGTGTTTTAGGATATTTATGTTGTATATTTGCTGTAGTTTATTTTTCCACTGTGTCTCAATTTACAGTTTACTTAACTTGTTTTCTGTAAGACTTCAAAAGGTCATTGCCCCTTGCTAAGAGGTTTTTCTTACCAGTGGGCACTAAGACAAGTACTTTCTCCCCGTGTTTTGAACTCTTGAAGATGAGCATTTTTATTATACAGTATGCCATTTGTTGTATTAACTGTTATTTCCTTTTGCAATTTTTCCGTGGGTATTACTCTATCTAATCTTTATTGCAAGTCAGTGAAGTGTTCCATCACACTCTTAAATGGGGTGTTTTCCTCTGCCACTGTCTCCTTTGCTATAATTTGTAAGCTTTAGGTGTGTCTGCCATATAACATTTCAAATAGAGTAAACTCAGTTCAGATTTAGGGTCCTCCCCACATAGCAGAAATATAGCGAAGTAGTTAGTTCTAGTTGTTCTCATCTTCTTCTACAGTTTCCTTTGACATTAACTTTAAGGCTTTGCTAAACAATCTCATTTGTCTGAGGGTGCTATACAGAGGTCCTCAGTTGTTTCACTTTAAAGAACAGGCATAGTTCATGGATTTATTTAGACATGAATTGGGTGTACTGTTCATTAAGAATTTCTTAGGGTATTCCCACACTAGAGAAAGAGCAGTACCATTTTTTCCTATAACTTTGACATTCCAAAGGTACTGCTTCAGGAAATGTGGTTCATAGGCAGTGAACACCAGAATATAGTCATGTCCCTTACTGGACTTTACAAGTGGACCAATGATGTCCATTGCTATTCAGTCATATGGATTTCTGTTATAGAACGAATGTATCAAATGTTCTTAAAGCCGAGGTTGTATACAGTCTTTTGATATTTTGGGCAAGCAATACAACATGCCTCTAATGCATTCACATTTCAAGGCCAATAATATCTAGTTAGAACCTTAGTCTTGCTGTTATCCATTCCTTACCCCCCTCCCCCCCAGAAAATAGCTCTGTGCCAACTTCAGTATGTTTGTTCTCAAAGTGTTTGCCTCTGACAATTGGCTTGGTATTTAGTCCTTTACTTTGGTAATCCTGTACTGCAAATCATTTCTTAATTCAAAGTAAGAATACGAGATGAGGCCTTTCTGGTGAGATAGTTCCTCTTCAAATCGTGTTACATTCTTATTAGTCCTGCTTAGCATATTGTTCTTTTTTGGAGAACTTTTTTCAGGATTTTTATGTAAAGTGGAGTGTGTAGCCTCCTTTCTGAGAAAGACAGTTGAAGGTTAATCATTTTCATATATTTCATCCACTGAAAAGGGTAATTAATTAAAGTAATTTTCTTGTGCTTGGGCACTGTTTTTTTTCTTTTATCCAGTTCAGTATTATTCCTATTTTTTTAACCTTAAAGTGTTACTTCAGTATCTGTGTGGCTCCCTGATGTGGTAAAGCAAAACAAAACTTGAGATTCTGTTCCTACATCTACTTGTGTTTGGTACCTACAGGCCTTTCTGGATCAGTTCTTTTGATGATTACTTTAGTACTTTTGAGTGATGGAGTCCCAGTATCAGAGCTTCCCATTCTTCTATACAGACCCACACCTTAGGGGTCTTTGGAGTCTTCTATTTCTACAGCTTTGTCTTTACTGGGTCTATATATTTCTGACATTACCTCAGGTCACACCCCCATCCCTTACCCCCATATTTTCCATACTTTTTTAATTGGAGAAAGTTCTGTACAATTGTTACATCATGTGTTAGATTGCACAGTAAATCCACCAGGTATAATACCTTGTCTAGACTAATTTGTATTTATCTGTGGGTTATAGAGTACTTTTCCTTGCCCCCATGTACATGCATTACTTCTATTTTTTGGTTGCTAGTACATTCATGCTTGCATACATATTGTTATTTACTTATTGTAATCATGGTTTTTGAGACTTACAATCCTAGTATTTCCTTCCATTCTACTACAACCTTATATTTAATAAGTTTGGTGAAAAAATAGTGACAAAATGCACATTCCACACTCTTAAAATATATTAGTTTGACATTATCATATTTCAATGACCCACTGTTGGGTACACTTTGTTTAATAGTTTGCTGATTAGTATTATTAGTTTTTTCAAGTAATGCTTTGCTAATTAATGCCCACATACCCTGTCTTACATTTTTGAAAAAGTAATTCAGATATTCATGCATTTTGCTTATATACAGGCAGTGTCAATGCTTAGGTGAGGGATTCTTGCTAACCCTTGATGCAGGCTTGTCAACTTCAGAGGTTGAAATTTCACTTAATAATAAATGCTGTACTAAAGCAACTAATTGTTCAGAAGATATAGGATCACACTGAAATACCTGCTTCCTTAAATGGCTTGGGAGTATACTTTTAGATGTGTCTAAGACCAGAATGTGCAAGACTTGTATTTACATCATTCATATCAGGCTCTAACCATAGTCTAAAAACATTACATAAGTCAAACATTTATGACCTTTACAAAGGTCCAACTATGGTAATTAAAGGCATGTGTTTCAGGAGAGGTGACAGCCCTGTTCCTTAGCTTCACATAGTCATGTATGTCGCTATCACCAAGATTCTTGTAAGTATTGGCGGTGGGTCTTCAGCCAGTTGTGGTGATAAAATTCCTGCCCATTCAGCTTGGCCCAATGTTCCGTAGTCACATACCTTACAAAACCTACAAGATATGCCTCCATAATGTTTAATGTTCCCATCTTCCCCAGAGATGCATTGAGTTTTGAGATACCCAGTGAATTTGATGACTGGTCCAGCACAGCGGCCATATGTTGCTGTAGACTGAATGTGTATTGGTCTATGCTTCCCTATGTACTAATTATGTATTGGTCAATAACTGAGATGGCATTTATTTGGGGTTCAGTAATTTCTTCCATTTTGGACATCAAGAAAGGAAATGTTGGTCTGCACAAACCCTATTCAAAGCAGCTGCAGCATGCACAGTCATAGACACCATTCCTTGCTAGCAAACCCTTTCTCTGCCTGCTGTGAGAATCTTTTTGGCTGATGTGAAGCTTCATATCAGAACAAGGTTTCTATATCAGGCTTTTGCCAGCAGTGTATTCTTGTTCCATGCAACATCCTCCTATATTTGCACAAGAGTTCAGCACAATACTCCAAACAACCTGTTCATATAATTGATCCAGAGGAATAAAAAATGGTCTTATTCCACAGTTACCAGTTCCGTCATTAAGTAGGACTCTATTCAGATATGAGGGAATTATTCAAATGAAGTAAAGTCAGTACATAATCTATAACAGGTTACAGGCTGGAGAAAATGAAAATGCTGCTTCTGCAAACATTCTCTACAATTATTAAGGTAGGCTAGTCTTAGCAACAGTGACAGTTTCTGGTGATAATTCTTATTGCTAATATTAATTTATTTAATATATGTGTCCTTAAATCTGTTAAATATAGTGGTATTGGGAATGCTGAGGGTATACAAAGCAGAACAGGCTTATTGAATACCTTGAATAATAACTATTTTGTAATTTTTTTTAGGAACACTACAGTGTGGAATAATGTCTTTCATTGGAGGGCTAGTTTGTGGTGGAACAATATTCCATTCTACCTTACAAAATCAGAATCTTTTAACTCTTTTAAGAAAAATTTGGACGAGTGGTTAGGTATGAGAGCACTTATCTGGGTCTTTAGGCTGCCAGGCTCTTCAAAAGCCTTCTTAGGTATTCAGCTTCATTCTTGTAACACTGCACATTGAACGTTTTATAAAAATCAATATAAAAGAAGAAATTCTCCATTTTCAGACTTAGGAAGAGGTAAACCAAAACAATCCAAAAGTTTACGTTCACCGTTAGTTTCACTTCTTGGTTTCATTTAGTGATACAATGCATTTCAAAAGAATAATACAATACTTATAGGTTTATAGATAAGTACTAGGCTAGCTACCCTTGTGGGCCATTTTAAGCATAGCCAGTTTCCTTTTGGGTGCTTCAATTAACCTATCCAATTTCTTCTAGATTGGCCTTAACTCATCCCATGGTTTATAACTGTATATTACTCCCTAGGGAAAATAACTGGGATCATACCATAGATAATATGAGGGGAGCCATGCATGTGATAAAGCTCTTAGGAGCTGCCTCTGTCCATTAGTAGTACTCGAGGCAGTCCTGGGATAAACTTTTTCTTTGCCATCCATAGATCCAAGTTGTGTTTGAATACAGACAAGTATGAGCTTTGTTTTATGTGGATGGGAATCCATTCCAAAGCAACGGTATCCCCTGTGGGCTATATCTGTCCCTCCAAACCATTCTGCTGATGTTGGAAAAGAGATTTAGATGCCCACATCGAGTATTTGTAATGACATTTACTTGCTGATGTGCAGTAAATCAGTCAATACTGGGTCAGAGGATATTTTACAAGACATTAACAAATTGCATAGTATAATAATCCAGTAGTCATTACAGTATACAAACAGCAGCATATTAGGATGCTGTAGAGTCAGTTCCTTCCTGTCTCTGTAATCTGTGATAACAACAATCTTCCTTTTAGGTCAAATCACTCTTTCTCCATCCTCTCCAATATTAAAGAACAAGCACATTTCATTACTTATACCAAAATATTCCTTGTAACTTCAATAGTTATACTTTATCATCAAGGTTTATTTGCTGAGACTCATCTGGTCCAATCCACAGGAATGTGGAATCTAATTCTCTGTACTAACACTCATAATATGCATCTCAGGGCAGGCTGCTTCAGATTAGTTACCTAGGTAACCCATCTGCTTTTGAGTTTGCCACTCTTTGGTAATTGTTCTGTACTGCCCTACACTGACCTGTCCCCTGGAGTACATGCAGATGATAATTACTCTGGGTACCATGCAGGCACAGTCACCATATCAGAATAAATAGAATGGTAGATAGATAGATAGACAGCAGACATGCAGCTAGATAGATAAACAGATAGGCAGAGAGATAGATAGATAGATAGATAGATAGATAGATAGATAGATAGATAGATAGATAGATAGATAGATAAAGTTTTGCACAGCTGGTATGCAAGCTTTCTTCTTCTCTGTTTCATGATATTTAGTTTCCAGAGCATCATGTGCAGTGTTCTCATCAAAAACTGAGGTTTAAAGTAAGTTGAAAGACTGGAGCTGATAATGACGGTCTTGTATATTTAACTTTAGTCCTTCACATGATATCAGTGCAAAGGTCAAATTTAGGGTTGCTGGTGAGCTCTGATTAAATTTGCATGACTTAAATTTTAAGGCATAATTTGATCTGTAAAGTGTAAATAATGGCAGATAACCTACCGGCTTATTAATCGGCAAGACATTCCATACTGCTGAAATTAGAGGGGCTATCAGTGATAGAAACTTAAGTCCTCCCAGGACTACTGAGATTAGTTATTAGTCAGCAATAATCACATCTTGGGATAAACATCACTAGCTATGATACCACCACTTTGAAGAGCAGGGAACTTTCCCTTACACTCTCCACAGCAACTTTGAAAGACTTATGAATAAACTGATCAGAGGTTTTGCAATTTCTATGGTACTGGTAAAAGGATACTACTTTGAAGTTACTATAAGATGGATAAAAGCAAGCATTTTTTACACAGAAAAGGTAATGCATGTATTTACTAAAAGACTTGGTACACATGAAAATGTTGGGATGAGACACATGGATATAAAAAAGCGGAAGACAGGAATATATGCAACCAAATGGGTTTAGGTTGTAGTAAAATGGGGAAGAAAAAAAATTATTTACTAATCATTCCCTGATTACTGTTCATAGGATTCTGAGTTTTCCATAGCATCATATGCTATTCATTGTGCTGTACTTATGTGTCACAGAATACTAATGACTAGAGCAGTAGGAACTGAAGCTGTCTCAGGAAGCATGTACTGAAGGTGGGCAGGAAAAGACAAAATCCTGTAGTCCAAAAAATACAGTGTGTGAGAAAGTAGAGAAATCCAGTTGTGCTTTTCACCTAGAGCTCTGAGGTACAGTAACCTTGGAATTCATTATTTGGGGGAGTGGGAATTGGAAAAGCCATCCATATTTGTAAGCGTGTGGGTTAAGTGATTGGGCTTTTCCACTCAAGACTATTTTTTTATCTGTATGTTTTTATCCCCTGTGCTAGTCAAGTACCAAGCTGCTACTACCTTGGCTGCACATTCATTCCCACCAAAGTGTGAATATGGAGCTTATTTGTTCCTCTCCAGGGTGAGAACATCCAGATATCATTTGTTCCCTGACAGGACAAAAACTAGCCAGGGCATAGCCATAACACAGGCAGCCATAAGCGGAGTTTTTTGTATTACAAGCTATAACCCCCCCCCCCCCCAGTAGAGATGATGTACACACTTCTATCGCTATAGGGACTACCTATCCCCTATATCCTATGCATGTGTGCCCTTCCACATGCAATGGCTTGAACTACCTTCATCAGCTTGGGTAACCTTAGCAAACACCTTGCCTGGAACAAGTATAATCCTTTTATGTGTTGTGGTCTTTTCAGCCCTAATACTGCAGTAGCAATTCCACAGCTGGGGGATAACACACCCCAGGAAAGGTAATCTGTAGATTCTCATTTCACATTCCCCCCTGCTTGCTCTTCAAGCATATGAACCACTATCTGTTGTGCAGCCAAGGATTTATCACTTAGTGCCTCAAAGTGTATTTTCACTCATTGGTTTTTGAATTGCAGGTTATATAAAGAGCTAGGCAACAACAGGCTTGTAGGTTTTTCTACACAGAGATGAATGGTGAAAATAATAGATGGGAGACAAACCTGCAGTGAGATGCCCTCTGTGCACAGGGTCAAGCATTTCCCCTACCACGTTACATGCAATGTGAGACACTAGCAGCTCTGTGGGATCTATTTTCCTGTCAGCAGTCAAGAAGATGTACTATTGTGTATTCTGTATCACTTTAAATACAGTTGGACATCTCTAGTCAAGTAAATGAAAGAGCAAATAAATACACACATACATATACATGCGTACACACATACATAAATAGTGCATAGATGCATATATACATGAATGCATGGTCACACACACACACACACAAACACACACACACACACACACACACACACACACACACACACACACACACACACACACAAACACACACACAAAATATATGATTTGCAGGACCCTTACATTATAAAAGGTCTCTCCCCTCCTCATTCCTCACTGTGCTCTTTACCCGACATCCCATAACACAGATGCCTTATTTCAGTTAACACTACTGCTAACTTCCTCTTTGCTTGCTAAGTTTACATCGCAGTTGCCACAGATGGTAACAGAAGAGAAACAGAAGAGACCCAGAAGGACTCAAAGAATGAGAGCTATAAATTCCCCCAACACACGCACAGACACCTTCTACAATAATATCCAAAGCCCACCACAATCTGCAGATTCTGTTTCCAAAACTTGTTGTAGGTAATTAATATTTGGTTTGGCCTACACTGCAAAAATGTCATTACCCATAATAATTTTCCAATGCTAATTCTCCCACAGGGAGCTACAGAAATGCATCTGGTTTAAGACTAACATTACTCAATCTGTGACATCACAGAGCAGTGCAAGCGCTGTATTTCAGTGTATGTGTGTTTGTGTGCCTTTTCTGTGCCCTTGCCATTGTAACAGATTACCTTTTTGTTCTGCAGTGCTGTCAGTTTCAAAAGTCTGTTTTGTAACTTATTCTAGTGTTTGCTACCCTTTTATCCACTATGTATGATTTGTTATGAAATAATAGAGTCATTATGGCAAGGTAGGTACCTTAAAATGCTGTCACTATGAATACCTTTCTTTATTACTTTCCTTTTGCATTGAAGTCTATCCTTTTTTGATAATTTCTGCTATTCTCTCCTGAAGCTACTGGTGTCTTAGTTGTGATTTCAGGTGACTATACACTTCTGGTTATTTGTTGAATTCCTGTTTCCTTTGGCAGACAATCCACGGTCTGTCTGATTCCTTTTGCTATGCCTCACTATGACCATCAAGAGACAGACTGGTATTATTTTAAGGGTTCGATAAGTGCATTAGAGTGAGGCAGTTATGGCATTTTCGAAGACGACACCATGTATAGTAACAAAATCTGGAGAAGTGTGCAGGCCATGTATGTTTTTTAAATTTACAGATACTCCCCACAAAACACACACACACAACAGTAATGAGGTGGTCCTTGTTTCTTTCACTGTTTAACGTCTGCTCTTTTCCCATCTTTCGCTTCCCTTCTGCTCCTCTTCTTTTCTCCCTTATTGTACTTGCAGATTTGCTGATTTACTTAATGATATTCTCATTATTTTGCACATTTGTGTTGTTGCGCTCTGTCCACTTTCTGTTATATTTGTCAGCTGAACCCTTTCTTAGACAGGGGATGGTAAATATCCACTGAAATATCTCCCTATATTTAATGTGGGCATGGTATGCCTTTACTTTTTCTAGCAATGTACGTTTTATTTATTTTATATTATTTGTTTTTTTTTGTTTGTGTGTGTGTGCGTGTGTGTGTGTGTGTGTGCATGTGTGCGTGTGTCTTTTGTAACATTTACTACCCAGTCATGCCTGAAAAGTGTTCCTGGACCTGTGCACCTACCTGATTACCAAACATCAGATAAATAAAATAATAAAACAAATAGTCTCTATACACACACACACACACACACACACACACACACACACACACACACACACACACACACACACACACACATGAATATAACAAGCCAGTTACCATTACTTTGATGGATTTTATTGTTTGGATTCATAACAGAGCAAAAACATGGTACTTTATCCACTGTTTTTTTTGTTGATGGATACATTTATTTACTTAAATGTTGAAGATCCTTCAAACAGGTTTTATAATATGTTTTGAATTATTATGGCTGTATTCAATCTTACTGCTCCCCACTAAAAGTTCATGGATTTTCAGACCACCTTTCAACGTAAATAACCAAATAATGCATAATTATATGTAGATTATAACTGTATTAACTACTGTCTAGCACTTCAATTAGCCCAACCTGTAATCAAGGCATTCATGTCTTGTCTAAACAGTTAATATGATATTTGAGTAGCAAGGTGATATATGTTTTCAGATTACTCTCCCAGGACTTGGTACATAGTCTACCTTTCTTCCTAGATAGCATACTCCCTCATCTGCCATGTGACTCCGTATTAAGAGTGCCAAACCCTGTGGTAATTATTCTTTTCCTGTTCCTAGGGTCTGGGGTAAGCCTGACGGCTTTTTCTTAATGAAGGCATAGCACTTTTGCATCGAGTCAGGACAAAAAATCTTGTACACTTTTTAAGGTACCAAATACTGTAAAACTCTTCTTTATCTCTAGGTGTACTTCAACTGTCATACCTACTTATGGGATGCTGAATCTATCCTGTCCAGACATTATTACAGTCTCAAGCCACCCCATGTAGGTACACAGCTGTGCTGGGACATCGAAAGCTTTGTCTCCCCAAAGAGTGATTTCTACTGCCTAATATCCAAGTCCTCCTAACAAAAGAGCTCATCCATTCCCTTCCTACCCTAAAGAATGCATTCTGACAGTACATGAGTTATTTCTTATTCCTCATTAAGTCTCTCTCTCCCCTTGTTACTTTTAGAATTTCCAGTGGCACCTTTTTAAAGTCCATGTCAAATATATCAACCTCATTCCGATAACTGAATTACATTTGCCCTCTATAAGCTAGTTATTTTCTCTTGCACTTATGCTTAAGGACTTCTGTTCCAGCCTTATACCTACTTCATCAAATGCCTGCTTAATATATTCCTTGTACTTTTCACAGTATCCTGCATCTGAGATTGTCTTCATGCCAAGCTGGGAACCATTTTTGACCACCACATTTTTTGCTAATGGTAAATTAGCAATTCATTTCTTAATGACGTGGGTCTATATTAGGTCACCGAAATGGTATTCCGGTGAACACCTATTCAGCAACCCGTAATCAGTGAAAATCGTTTCAGCAATTCGCTGAATTCACTGGGTTTCCTTGAAGGACCATCATGCACTGTCTGACCTGGTAGGATTAATATATTAGGCATTACTCTCTGTGCATTTCTTGGATATTCTAAATGAGTGAGTGGAACTGACTTGAATGCAAACCTCGATTACTCACTGCCTTCCTAATAATTTATCCAGTAACTGCACCTTAGCTAAATTTTCCTTGTTTTAGGTTAATTCCATCACCATCTATAATTGCATAAAATCTAACTTACTTCCAAGTAAGGAAAGAAGTTTCTGATATATTAAAATGTTTAGCTCTTGCCTTAGAAAGTTCTGATATCCTCTTTGAGCTGTGTCATTCTTGTTAACTTTGACGCATAATTTAGAAGCTTGGGAGTAGTAAAGTAACGGTAAAGCAAGGAACACTAATGACATTCAAGACAAAAGCTGCAAGGATGAAATGTAATCTTCAGATTAATTTTTCCATTCACCTGAGGTGCCACAATTTGTGAGTTGACTACGTTCATTATATTAGGTAAAAAAAACTTGTAAGGGGTAAATCTCCACGCATGGGATTGTCTGGGATGCTTTGTCTCACATCGAAATAAAAAAGTCTGAAATAAATTCTGAACCAGACCAAATAAAGGTTGTTTTGTTTAATCTCAGAAGTCAGTAAATTACAAGATCGCAAAGCTCTTCCACAACTTGAACACATCCATATATGAATAGTAACAGAGACTTAGTTTTAGTGTTATGTCTTTATTGGTTTTATGTTTTCTTATGCATTTTTCTGAATTTTTCAGCTGGGGTAGATTACTGATCATTAATAACCCATTTAAGTCTCATCCTGGGAAGAAGAGAAAACAACCCAAATCAAATCACATGCAGAAAAGTTTACAAAGATAGTAAAGTTTTTTTTTTAAAGGCAGGTGCAAACAATGCATGCAGCATTTACAAAGTGTCCAGGCAACAACATTACCGTAAGTGATTTTTTATGAAATAACATAGTGTAGGAAGTAGATATGAAAGGTATAAGTTTGAGAAAGATTAGAAAGAGGTTGACTTGGTTCGATTATGTATCCTGAAAGAAAAATGTTGCATTTTGCTTGTTTCTTAAGGTATGATTTTAGTTGTGATCCAAATTTGGGATAAGAGAAAGTATATTGTAGATGGGGGAAAACAATTTCTAAAGAGTGGGGCCCAGCATACAGAAGGAGTATTTTGTGCACTGAAACTTGGATTTGGTCAGCCTTATGAGCTTAGGGTCAAAAGGGATAAAGTCTGATCACTGAGCAGTTTGAAAAATAATGACCCAAGAAGGATGGTGGATCTTTGTTAGACAGGGAGGTTTTTCAAGAGTCTTCCAGAGATGTTCTTGTTTAGGGAAGAGTAAGATAAAACAGCATGTATTATTTGGAGATGGGTTACATTATCGTGGTGTTCTTTTTGGATGGAGCTGCTAATAGTGGGAGACTGTATCCAAGCTGAGAATGTAAGATGCCTTTGCCTGTGTCTGACCTAGTAGTATATGAAAGAAAGATGGAGGTCTTCTTGGTCCAGAACAAGAGTGGGTTTATCTTTTTCTGTGTGTTTTGAAGATGTAGATAGAAACTGAGGAATTGATCTAGCCAGATGCCCACATATTTAAAGGAGCTGTTATTCTCTATACAAATGTTGTCATGGTTAAAGATTTGTAGTATTGTAGTGATTTTATTGAGTTAAAATGAGTGCCAAAGAGCATAGCTTTACATATGGAGAAGCTTCTTTGAAGGTTTTATTGTTTATCCATTGATGAGGAATAGAAAGTGTGACTGACGTTCATGATGCAGAGAAGGAAGGAAGGGTTTGTTCTGAATAACACTATGACATAAGGGTACAGTAAACAATGAGGTCATGGAAGGTCAAGGGGAAATCTGCTGATGTATATTAAGAATTCGATAGGTCAAGTATTGACCACTGGGGAAGTGCATTTGGGGGAGCGGGTTGATTCTGAGGTGTTGAAAATGAAAACGATGGCTTTGTGCAGTAGTTTTGAAAATACAAACTGGGATCTCAGCTGATCCCTGCATTGATTAAGTGGTCTAATAGAATGGTGTAATCCATCAGATCAGATGCTCTTGTGAGGCCAATAAATATAGACTCTGTATGCATTGCTTTAGTTATGGTTTCGAAAATATTTAAAGTTAGTGTCATAGTGCTAACGCCAGACAAAATACATGTCATTTAAAGGAGAGAAACTGGTATTTGCTAGTGTACTGGGATAGCCTGATACAAATGAGCTTTTCTAGGATGTTCCCTAATATGGGAAGAATGGAGCTTAGACAATACTGAGACTGATAGGACGCTGTTGTTGACATAATGGTTGTACTATGGCAGACTTCAATATGTTAGGCACAACATTTTGTCAGATACGAAGACTGTAAACATGCTTATGAAGAGAAATGATGAATTTGTGGGAGTGATAAATGAGCCACAAACAATAAAGCTGGTCGGTACCAGTGGATAGCCTAATTTCAGCTGTTCAGTGACAGAGACTACATCCTTACTGGAGATTTGTTTAAAGTAAAATAAAGAGGTGTAGGGTAGGGGAGAAGGAATGGATGGATTATGTGTAATGTTGCAGAAGCTAAAATGAAAGGGTGCATTGTGTGAGGAAATTGTGGTTATTGTGGCCAGGTAGTCTGTTAACTTCTTTCCAAAACTGTTTTGGGTGGTATATTAGGGAATTTTCATTATTATTTCATTAATCAGTTTTTATCCCATCTTATTAGTTGTTTGCTGAGATTTCTGAGTTTGAAGCATTGCTGGGTAACACGAGAAGAGTAGGATTTTCAACAGTGTCAAGCATCATCTATGACATGAAGTAATGTTTTCAGTTTTTATGTTAGCCAGAGTTTTTTTCCTTTGGAACCACAAGAAAAAACAAACCAGAAATAAAGTAAACCACAAAGGCTACAGGAACGCAAGCAAAGAAATTTAATTCACTCTAGCACCTCGGCAAATGCCTTCAAGCAGTACATACAAACTACTGAAAAACACATACATTTATATATTGGCAAACACACCCATCGATAAAACAATTAGGCAAAATTAATTAATTATATTGGCAAACACAGCCATCAATAAAACAATTAGGCAAAATTAATTAATTAAATATTTCCAATTAAAATCAGTATTCAGCTCCCTAGGAAATAAAGTAGAATATTTCATTATAAACAGAGCTTCTTTATACAATAATTTATCCTTGATGGATGTCATTTCACCCAAAGTCACACAAACATGTTCCAAAACACATTTTAAAACTCTAAAGTTACTATCATGATAATCTTTAGAATATAAGGCTATCGGGCTGTCTTTACTGTTATTTTTTTATGTCTCTAACATGTTCTTAAATCCTTAATTTAAACATCCTTTTTGTTTCCCCTACGTAAAATTTATCACAAGGGCATCTACGAATATAAACAACACTAACAGTATTACATGAGAAGCCCTGATTTGGACAAAATTTAAGACCATTAATATTAGTAAAGGAATTAACAATAAGTGGACAGATCAAACAATTTCCACAGGCAACAGTGCCTTTCTTAGAAAAAGGGGATCTATTAATTTTAGAGTCTGGCATTTTAAATTTGCTATGCACAATCAAGTCACCAACACTACGTCCCTTTTTATATGAAATCAACATTTTTTTCTGAATATTTTTTGCCAGAATGTCATCTCTAAACAACATGGACCAAAAATACTCTAAAATCTCTTTGATTTTATTATTAAATATGTTATAAGTAGCAACAAATAGATGTCCCTATTATTATTATCATTATTATTATTATTATTATTATTATTATTATAATTATAGTTGTCATAAAATTCCCAACTATTATTAAAAAAGTTTTATTGTTTTACGGCATCCAGGATCTGAAAACATCTGAGAGAGATGTATTTTTCACAGGGATATGCTAAACTTCTGTTAATTTCTGACAAAGTGGGGGGGGAGGGTAGCTTGGGAACTGAAATCAGGTGAGAAAAAATGATGTCATCCAAGCTAACCCAGCAGTAATATTTGATATTAATTTAAGAACTCTCTGAGAGAGAGACTGATCATTTTGTATCTTGTATTTGACCTAGAAACATCCACTCATCACCACCTTCTGCACTTGCCTTGCTGTAAGTAAGTTTTTAGGGCAAAGTAACTCTTTTAGATTCAGATTGGAATATAGTAAAGAATAGCTTCGATGTTTTCTTTATTCATTTGAGAATGTCCTGCAATGTTGTTTTAAATATTTCCTGTGATTTTAAACTCTGATGTAACTGATTACTTACTGAGTATTGTCTTGTTTTTTATTATTTATTATTAAATATATTTAAACCTTTTAATTGTGGCTGGTCTGTTTAAATATTTAAGCTATTAGAGTACTTGCATATCTATATGGTGACACACTATACAGGCCACTCCTAAATAGCCTTGTTCTTAGTCCGACTACCATTTGGATTAATAGTATCATTGCACTTTGTTAAAGGGCTTAAAGTAACTAATATGAGTTGGCTAGTGCAGTGAAAACTACCTTACAGTCTGGGCAGAGGGGGGCATAGCTAGTAACCCTGTGCCAGCCTTTCCCAGGTGCGTGCGTGTGTGTGTGTGTGTGTGTGTGTGTGTGTGTGTGTGTGTGTGTGTGTGTGTGTGTGTTTGTATATAAATTAAATCCCAAAGTGTGTGTGTCAGATATTTGGGCAGGGACACGAAGCACTGGTTGGGCAGAGAGGGCGCTGGAGTTCTTAGCTTGGCTACTAAGCTGAGATCTCACCTCTATAGCTGTGCCAGGGAGGCGTCTTACTGGGGATCTGGAGAAAGAGGGAGAAACCAGCCCCAGACTGACTGTGATCTCTGTGTGCTCTTAAGGGAAATTGTACTTTACTCTGTGTGTACTTGTCATTTTCCCAGTGTGTACATTTCCCACTCTTGCCAGTGGTGAGGATTGAGGCACCTTGATTACTGGCCTAGTTCGGGGTGTCACATATTAATTGGTTGGCAATGGTAAGATATACACATCAAATATTAATTGGCTTGTAGTGGTGTGGATATTGAATTCTTGTAGCCTGTAAACAGTGGCCACTAAGTAAGGTGTCTGAACATTCAGAGTTTCATATCACAATTGTTTATTTTTTTTTTGTTAGCTTAATTAGTCAGGGAGAGCAGGCAAGCATGTCAGCAGAGGAGTATGGCAAGCTGACAAGGAGCCAGTTTGCTGAGATGTGCCAGGCTAAAGGACTAGTGCATGCCAACCTGACTAAGGCAGAAATTATTATAGCCTTGGGTTCAGTTGCATCACAGACCAGTAATCAGGAAGAAAATCAGACTGGCCTTGAATATGTACAATTCTCAGAAAATGTACAGTTCAGCCTTCCCACGGAGGACTTAAAAATCCATATGAAGTTAAAGAGACTTGAACTGGAGGCCAAGCGTTTGGAAATAGAAGCAGCACAGAAACTATGATGTCTGGAAGCTGAGGAGAATAAGAGGCGGAGGCAACATGAAAGGGAGATGCTGACTCTTCACCAGGGTCGTGGAGGTAATGGGAAAGGGAGTAAATGAACCCCAGAAGCTCCAATGTCAGTACATTTCTTCCACAGTTTACAGAGGGGAATAATTTTGATAGTTTCATTCATATGTTTGAAAGGGCATATATACAGTATAATGCTGACCAAGGGCTCTCGGTAAAGTTCCTGACCCCCTTACTCCATGGTAAACCTGTAACTGCTATTTCTAAATTGTCTGATACTGATTGCTCAAATTGTAATACTTAAACTGTCTTTTAGAGTGCTTTAATTTAACACCCGAAGCTTACAGGAAAACGTTTTATTAGCATAGACGCAAGGCAGATGAAAGTGTGTGTGAATATATTACTGAACTGAGCACTTATTTCCATAGGTGGGTGAGTGGATGTCAGTTCTCCACTTATGAAGGGCTTGCAGACCTTTTGGTGAGGGTCCATGCCCATAGCACTTTGCCTGAGGACATGAGAATCTGGTTAGCTGATAGACAATGCAATACTGCAGATGAGTTGGGAAAGAAGGGAGACTTATACCTAGCAACAGGGCCAGGTTTCCCAAAGGAAATGCTGACTGACAGAGGTGCCAGTCTCACATCAGACCTGCTGGTTTGTCTGTGGAAGCACTGTGGGGTGAAGCACCTAAAGACCACCCCCTACTATCCCCAGACTAATGGTCTTGTGGAAAGGTTAAACTCTACACTCAAGTCCATGCTATGGGCATTTGCAGACCAGTTCAAGAGGAAGTGGGACAAATATTTGTCCCATCTGTTGTTTGCTTACAGAGAGGTTCCCTGGAAATCCACAGTTTTTTTTCTCTTCAAGTTGCTGTATGGGCACAGGGTGAGGGGACCTCTAGATTTGATTTGAGATGAGTGGGAGGGTGAGTGTGAATCCCACAAGGAGACTGTCGTGGCATATGTCCTAAACTTCAAGAAAAAGAAACTTAATGTGCTGTGATCACTGAAAGAAGCTAGGGATACAAGAAGAAAGGGGAGATTATTGTGGGTTCATTGGTTAAGTCTAAGCCCAATAATGAATGATGGCGAGTTCCAGGATTTGTTCAGGTGGGTTGCTGCACTAGTTGTATGAGTTTGATATCAATAAGTAAGCCTGAAATGTCATTTTGGAAAGCAATAAGTAAACTAAAGTTGAAATCACCTGGAATTATGAGTAGTTGGATGGTGTTCACATGAGATACTGTGTTATGCATCAGGTTTTGATTTTTTCTGGAGTGGAAGGTGGAAGGAAGTAAACTGTGGTATTGCTGATGGTGGATGGTGGATATTTGTATTAATAGCCTGTTATGTTGGTTGTGTGGGGATGGGTTAACCCAGGCAATAAGCTTGATGATTAAATGGGATTTAAAATCATTGATTATGCTGCCTGTGTTTCTAGTTCCTGATCTAGAAACAAGGTGAATGTCTTAGGTCAAAAAGAAGTGAAGTAGAGAAGAGTTGTGTTTTTCCATGAATGTTTCAGAAACAGCTGCAAGGCTCAGTTTGTGCTGCACTATGAAGGGATTAGCTTGGCCAGTTTTATTTCTTAGATTATGTGTGTTTATAAGGAAACTGGAGAGGATGGGTGAACCTGGAGTACTTTCTTTGTTTCCTCAAAGGAAAAAAGTATAAGAATAATTAGTGTAAATTTATATAGATGTTTAGGTAATTATATGGATGTTCAGGAGCTGTTATGTTTATGTGAACAGAGTACAGCACTTTCAGAGTGAGTTTTTCAGAGTGGAAGGGAGGAGAAAGCTAAGGGCCTGGGGAAGGAATAGGAAATGAGAGGATGCTTGAGCTACTATGATGTATAGGCTAGAGAGGGTGCTGGAGTATGTGAGTGAGTAATGTGCAGCATGTGTTGAAATAGCATTCGTTAGTTTGATAGGAGAAGGGTGGTAGAGGAAAGCAAGGGGGATCATTGTCAGAAGGCGATGTATGATATAAGGTAGTGTTTGTGTAAGCATGGTGAGGGGGCAGGCTGTTGAGGGTTATAGCAAAATAAAGTGTCAGTAGGAGATATAGTTGGTAAAGGAAGTGCTAATAAGAGAAGAAATGCCAGAAGAGGAAAATTGATAAGGTTGTGTGATAATATTGTATAAAACAGTTACAACAGTTGCATCCTTTAGCATGCCGTGTGCTTTGAGCCTTCGAAATGTAAGAAGAGCTCTGAGTGATAGCAGTGGTAAGGTAATAGGAGACTTTTGAAGGAGATGGAGTGCAGACAGCAGTGAGGTGCTCTGGCTAAAAAGTAGCGAAAAGGGAGAAAATGTAGCTCCCGGTGTTAATGAGACAGATGAATTATACTGGGAATATGGGTTATTTCACTTCATTACAGAGACAGGTTACGACAAATGCAGTAGTGCAATGGAAGACACATGGATTGGGTAAGGGCTTATGCGGTTTTACCTGAAACATGTGCTGATGTTTCAATTAATATTTCAGATTCAGATCTGCTGAAAACTGTAGGGGAATATCAATCTATGTCTGAGACCAAATTTTCTGTAGAAAAAGTCCATATAACACTCAAATAGAAGTTATATTTTCTCATGTTTGAAGTAATTTGAGGCTCAATAAGTTTATAGCTGGCTGTAGGTCACTTTCCGTATCACTGGAGTACCGTGAGAGATTTCTAAATGTGCATACTGCACTATCCATAAATAAAAAAAAAGAGATAACTTATTTATGAGTGATTTCAACTATCCATTGAATAACTGCAACATCCAGAACACAAAGGTTGGTTGCATTCAAGGATTCCTAGACTTGGTAATTGCAAAGTCAGTTTTACCATTATATAACCAGCTTACTAGGAGTCAAAATTTTATAGTCTTCATCCTCATTAATATTGCAAATATTTACACTACTCCAGTAAAATCCTGATCTCTGAACATATCCGACTCCAAACCAGTACTCTTTTTCTAATTCATATGTAAACCCGCCACAATGAACTCTTTTAAATTCAAGGACTTTAAAAAGACAAGCCTATTAAAACTATGAGATAACTTTTCAAAATTCATTTACAAGATTTCAAAGCCAGATGTGGAATCAGCTGTCATGCAAGTGAATTTTATTCCATTGTAGCACACAGCATAAATCAAGCAGTGCCAATCAGAAACAAATATACTGAGAAACATCAAAATAAGCCCCTAGGTGAATGTCGGCATTAATAAGTGCAATAATAGCAGAAAGGAAAAACTAAGGCCTATAATAAGGTCAAAATCTACCTTTAATAAAGATTCTATCTGAAAGTTAACATAAGGAAGTCAAACCAGAACATTGCTTAAAATTATTGTCTGTATCGGAGGATCATTATAAATCCTTTGTTAACCATATGCAGTAATTTACAAATAACACTCAGCAATGTTCTGAATTAATTCATAATGACATTACCCATTCTGACCCCAAAGATATAGCTAATATACAAATAAATAAGTGCCAGCTTCACACCAGAAGCAATGACTGAAGTTTCACACATTTGTGAGTCCCTTCCCCTGTTCAATTTATTATGGAACTTATCCTAACATCACTCTATAAATCTAAAAATGCCTCCTGTCTGGGCACCAACAAAATACTTCATTGAATGCCTCATGATTTAATCATGCAAATCATGGGTAAATCCTGCATTACCAACACCCAGTCATGGATTATTGCTAAAGTCTGGATCTCATCAAGGCCTTTGAAGATATTCCTCGTGCTGACTTGTAAAAACACCCAAGGCCTAAAGTTGACTCTTGTGTTCTAATCTGGATAACAAACAGCCTGACAGCTAGAATCCATGTAGTTAAAGCAGGTGCCATCTGAGAAAGTAAAAAAGATGACTGGAGTCAATTTGCAGAGCTCAATACTGGAAATGCTTCTGTTCAATACTTTCTCATTGCCATATCTCTCAAATGTCTCTGTTTGACTGGGACATGCTGATATTAAATGGAAAATTGGAAAACTGTCCCACCCTCTTGATTTGCATGCTTCCAAACACAGTTTCACTTTTGCCCACCTGACCCACAAACAAGTTTTGATTGATAGGTAGAGTTTCTCCTGTAATTGACCTGTATTTACTACTAACAAGTGTAGAAGATGCATAAGTTAGAATAGAGTGCCCCTGCTATTAATGCTACAAGTCTAAACTTCAAAACGCATTCACTCGAGGCACTCCTTAAAATGGAGAACATTGACATCTGTGCAGTGGCAGAGACCTGGTTCAAGGCTCCAGAGAGCACCCCTGCATTACCAGGCTATAATTCATACCACACCTTTCGGCCACCTAACCTGGACCAAAACACTAAAGGCGGAGGCGTGTCCATATTCATTAAGGATATCTACACCTCCAGGCTAGTTGCTCAGCATAATGCATCCGAGATTATCCAACTGCAACTAACTCTGGGCAAGACCACAATCCAAATTGTAACTTGCTAAAGATCCCCTACCATGCCCAAGGATTCCCACTCCTCATTTCTTGATACACTGGAAAATATTAGGGTACAACCCAACACCCTAATAATGGGTGATTTCAACTACCCCACCATTAACTAGGAAAACTACTCATGTACCAACTCTTTTGCTCAACATTTTCTGGAATTCATAAATTCCAATGCCTTGGATCAACATATCCACACCTCCACCAGGGGCAGAAATTTCCTAGACATTTTCATTGCCAACATGGGTGACCGGTGTTCCACACCAGAGGTCAATTCCTCATTGGTCAGCTCCGACCACAAGCTAATCACCCTAGACATCCACATCCTGCCCCCACCCCCCATTAGGGAAACCATTGTAAAAAATTTCTCCAAAGCCAATTTCATGCTTCTTAAGACAGAAGCGGCAAACTTCACGACACCCATGCAGACGAACAATAGAGGCACGACTGCTGAATCCTACACAAATGCACTTTATAAGCACTTACACGAGTGCATGGATCATGCTATCCCTAACAGAACCAATATGCTATCCTCCAAAAAAAGCAAGCCAATCTGGTGATCCCATGCCATAAACAAACTCTGCAACAGAAGAAAGAAAAAGTTGCAAAAAAGAGTATAATCCCATGATTGGAGGAACTCCCTGGTCAGCTTCAGTAAGAATCCCCAAATGATGTGGATACTCTACAAAAGGGCCTTACAGAAACAGATGCTTGGTGCCAGAGCCATGGGCTCAAGCTCAATGCCAAGATTATCCAAGTTAACTCTGGGAAAGACCACAATCCAAATTGTAACTTGCTAAAGATCTACCATGCCAGGATTCCCACACCTCATTTCTTGATACACTGGAAAATATTAGGGACACAGGTAACAATGGTCTGATTTCAATTACCACATCACCATTAACTGGGAAAATCCTTCTCATGTACCACCTCATTAAGGGTTTTCATCCAGAAAAAAGGTCATTGTCCTCTGTAATCCCTCATTAGACCCATTATAGAATACAACGCCCATTTGGTATCAACATATCCACACCCCACCAGGCAGAAAGCTGCAGAAATTTTCATTACCAAAAGAATGACAGGCCTAAAGCAGATGCCTCATTGCTGACCACAAGCTAATCACCCTAGACATCCACATCCTGCCCCCACTCCCCATCTGTGGCAATCTCTGCTTAACATACAAGGCCATGTCAAACCCAGAGCTGTTGGACATGCTACACTTAAAGAATTCCCAATCCCTCAGAGCCACATGCTCCAAGGATCTAAATCTTGTCATCACAATAAACATAACATGCTTGAGGGATAGGTTCCTGACCCAGAGACTCCCCAGACTCTGGAATAGACTGCCCATACATGTCAAGCAGAGTGACTCTTTGGCCCTCTTCAAAAGGAACCTTGATGATTGGATGGGAGAAAGGAAATTAACCCAAGGGATCATGTCAGTCGCCCTGCTAGACAGGGGTCCAGGGAAGTAAATAGTGTGAGAAGAAATAGCCAGGGAATTGTTATGGCTAGGCTTGTATAGCCCCTAGGGCCGATAGCCTAGTACCAACCTATGAACCTATGAACCTATAAATCCCTCATAAAATCCTCTAAATCTAGTTACAGAAACAAAATCTCCACTGATTCTAAAGACAACAACAAAGCATTCTATAGCTATGTCAAGAATCTCAATGGCAACACTCAGATCTGCTCTGAGTTACAGCACAATGGCACTAAATATACAGAACCAATTGATATTGCCAACATCTTGGCAGATATGTTCAGTGCTAACTTTGCCCATGACTCACCCCCAAAAGTGCCCACCTCTATACTGGAAGAATGCAAAGTTCTTGTAATCACGGCTGCACAGGTAAAACCCACACTCTCCAAAGCCAAGAACACAGCATCCATGAGACCTGACAACATCCCAGGCTGCATTCTTCATGAACTACAGAATGAACTGGCACCCAACCTAAGCACCATGTTCAATCATAGCCTCACCTCAGGCTTTGTGTCCACTGAATGGCGCACAGTGACAGTTATCCCACTCCACAAAGGGGGAGCCACCATGGACCCCGGGAACTACTGCCCCATTAGCCTAATGAGCCTGGTCTGCAAGGCCATGGAACGTATCATCATGGAACTTATAAACAAAGACATTGGTAATCTCCAAACTCTGGACCTCACATAGTTCGGGTTTGTAAAAGGCAGATCTTGTCTCCTAAACCTGATAGACTTCTTTGAAGCAGTCACTAAAGCCGTAGAAAAGAGTAAGGTGATTCACACAGCCTATCTAGATCTCGCCAAGGCTTTTTACACCATCCCCCACTCTGGAATTCTAGATAGTATAAATCCCTATGTCACAAGATGGGTTGCCAACTGGCTCACTGACTGAATCCACACTGTGAAAGTAGCAGACTCCAAACCCGACTTCAGACAAGTGACAAGTTGAGTACCACAGGGTTCAGTCCTTGGTCCTCTCCTGTTTGGTATCTACTTTTCTGAGGTACAGGCTAATACAGAAGGTCTTTGGCTAATGAAGTTCGCAGATGACTGCAAACTGGAAGCCATAATCAAAACTCCTAATGATGTGGACATCCTACAAAAGGGCCTCACAGAGACAGATACCTGGTGTCAAAGCCATGGCCTGAAGCTCAATGCCAAGAAGTGTATTGTGATTCCCTTTGGTAAAAACCCGGTACCCATGAGCTACCACATAGGTGGTAGTCTACTTAACACCGAAAGTGTGATAAGAGGCCTTGGGACACAGGTGGACAGTAGTCTCTCCTTTGATAATCACATTGCCACAGTAGTCAGGAAATCCTTCTACGTGGCACACCTCATCACAAAAGGAAAAAAGAGGTCATTGTTCCCCTCTACTCATCACTCATTAGACCCATTATAGAGTACAATGCCCCTTTTGGTATGTACCACACAAGACATCTACAACAACTGGAAAGGCCGCAGAAATAACTCACAAAGAGGATTAGATGCAGATGCAGACCGTCTCAAAAAACTCCAGCTTTACTCCATTGCATATTGCCTACTCAGATGTGATCTCTGCCTAACATACAAAGCTATGTCAAACCCAGAGCTGTTGGGCATGCTGCACTTAAAGAAATCCTAAACCTTACGAGCTATATGGTCTAGGGACCTAAACCTTGTCACCACAATAAACAGAACATGCTGGAGGGATAGATTCCTGTCCCAGAGACTTCCCATACTCTGGAACAAACTATCTATCTATATCAAACAAAGCTCCTCATTAGCACTCTTCAAGAAAAATATTGATGATTGTGTAGGACATATGAAATTCACCCCAGGGATCACCTCTGTGGATCTGATCGACAGGGGCACAGGAAAATAATTTTCTTGGGTGCCGAAAGCCAGGGTACCTTTTTGGCTAGGCCTATATAGGCCCTAGGGCCAATAGCCTAGTACCTACCTATGAACCTATTAAGCAGTCTTTCCTTGTTGTACTTATGAACAAAATGAGTTACAGATGCTGTATATATGAAATCGTGCTTGAGGGTTCAACGAGTCCATCTCAGAAAGGAGTACTGCAACAATTATCTGCAAGTGATGTTTATGGCTTTTTATGGCTTTCATTAGACTATGGGCACATTTCTTTTATTCATTCTTGCCTTTTTTGTGTTATAATATTTTATTGAGGCTGTACGGAGCTCAATATGGTGTCTCTTTCACTCATTAAAACCAAAGTAGGGGCACTCTATTCTAACGTATGTGTCTTCTACACTTTGTGATCCTTAGTGTATCAGTACATTATGACACATAGCTATTCTTGGTTGCTATTTTTTTCTCTGTCCTCCATCCCTGATCATACAGCTAAGCAATGTTATTAATATCAAAGCCTGTACAATTCGTTTACTGGCTGCTGAAACACTGTGGTTTACAACACTATTGCTGAGTATGCTTCTAGTTTTGATGTTAATAAAACAGTAGGGCATTCTTTCTTTCCTCTGCAGGGCAGTTAAGCAGTTATTGCTGACCTGGTGCATAAAGGTGTGTGTGTGTGTGTGTGTGTGAGTACATTGTACATATGTGTATGTGTGTGGGGTGCCATTAACCCTGCCAGTACTGCCACAATAGTTCTGCATTTCCATTGTGTTTCCTTCTAGTTATTATTTTATCTTTATTATTTCACTTTTTATATGTTTTATCTTTTAAAGCAATGTAAGTTATAGTATTTAATAGAATTAATTTATTGTTCAAATGCTATTATTTATCAGCACTCTTTTTAGCATGTAAATTAGCTTTGTGCTTCTGTTTCTATCCACATTCATAGTTTTTTGTCTCTGTAAATAACTTTCTTTACATATATAGATTTGTTACCAGTTATAACCAAAGCATTTATGCTTGTATAATCTCACTTAATGAATGCTTTTTGAGCTTTAATGATATACAATATATTTATCTGATGGGGAGCATTGTTAAATTGCTAGTGCATATACATTACATTTGTTTTTATTATTATGTGAATTTATTGTCACATTTACTTTGATATCCTGGCTTAACAGGTGTCATTACATTTGACGTAAAACCTCATATCTCTCAATTGTACAAATGTCCACAGAATGTTCATATTTTGCTTCATATTTTTAGTCTGTTCCTCATAAAATTTGTGATTTTCTGGATTTTTATGGCAAATCAGTGGGGAAAAGAACTCACTAAATAATCAGAGCGTTTCAAACGTCATACATTTCATAAAATGAATGGCAATATTCTAGCAACTTTCTAAGTTTATAAGAGCAATATTTAAAATGTGTCCCTATTTTTCAGGCTTTGTCCTCCCATTATTTTTGGCTATGTCCAGGCTTTTTGTGCTAATAGGTTGATAGGTATGCACCACTCTGTCATTCTTTTTATATATATTTTTTTTAATAGAAAAGCTAGATATTTCTAATCAGAGTACCTAACCTGAAAATTATATAACTATTAGTAGTTTCAGAAAGTCATGCTTGTGTGCTGCAAATCTTGATCAGAGTTAATTTAAGGTAGAGCAAAACTATATATATTCAGGCAAATGGTTTACAAGGGGGAGGCATGAATTGATGAATTCTACTATAATTTAATAAAAAATGAAAAATGAACTGTGTCATTTATTTCTTGCTGTATTTTTGTAGTTCTGTACCTCGTTTTGATACAAAAAATACATTCTTAGGGGAGTTTAAGAATGTACATAGTGAGCATGATGTGAAAATATTGGTCGGCCAGTGATTCAGACCACACAGTACTTTCTCCGTTTTGCACACCCTTGCTGGCAGTATTGTTGCAATGCAATTTTAGAGATACATGTTTGTTTGTTCCAAATCAAACCTACAAATAATGGCTACAATCTAAGCAATGCATTAATTTACAGCATCCTTCTTTATTATGAACACCTTTGCCCACAGGATAGCTAAAATGGTTATCATCTGTAAACAGTGCAAATGTTGCATTTCCAGATAAAGCCAATGATGGTTTAAAAAGGGGTGCTACAATCTGCATATTATATGTATCTTGTACACAACCATAGTTCTAGCATGAGTCATTCAAAGAAGACATGAAATGATTTTGGGAATGAGAAACTGTAAAATAAGATAATATGGTAGTTGGGAACTTCATGATCTGGGGAGGCCCCATGTTGCTCACTTGGCCTTCATGTGGTAAAAACTAATGTTGCATTTATGCGTAACAATACCACAGTGCTTTGAAATAACATATTTTCAAGGTAAAACTTTTTTTCATGGCATTAAATGATACTGAAAAGCATGCAAGTATCAGCTAACCATTTTTATTTCATCAGTGATGTTGTAACAAGCAGTTACAAATGTAAGTCTTGCCAGCATGGTTAATATAGCATTTTTGGTAGAAAACATTTTTTTTTTATCTGAAGCATTCTTATATTCATCATTTTCTCAGAGGACAGTGTAATCTTAACTTTGTGTTGTAACTAAGATGCAAAGAATTTTTAGATTTTCAAGGTGTAGCTTTCCTTTTACTGTCAATGATTAGTATTAAAGTAGCAGTGATAGTCTGTGCAATGTGCCTTTCTATTAATAGTTACTTAGTGTGACAGATAGCAATGCAGATTTGAAACAAAGCAGTTTTTGTCTAACATATTTCTGATATTTACTAAGATTCTAACACATATGAACTAAGATTCAATGAAAAACATATGGCTGCAGTTTCTGGGTAGACTTTTATCATTTCAAATACCACACACTGAGCAGTAGTTAAGCAGTTTTTTATCACTATTTGACTTGTAATGTTGTGATGAGCTAATAGATGAAAAATCTCTTCCAAAGTGTTGTTATTTACCAGGTCCATTTTTCATAGAAAAACTTTTTTCTAATGTATAAAGCATTTTCTGATAGTGAGTATGGTTTTGCTTATTAAGTTTTAAGGAAAAGGTTTGGTTTGAGGCAGCAACTGCATAGGCCATACTCATAAAGGTTACCACAAAGTGTACACTTAGTGTAACCATTGTGACATGGCTGTTGGTGGTGGTGCTGCAGTAGCATTGTCGCCTCACAGTAAAACGTCGTCCTGTTCGATTCTCAGCTAAAGCATCTTCTGTGTGGAGACATGCGTGAATGGGCGTACCTTCATTGAAGGTTGTGCGTCAGAGCTGGCAACTCAACATGTAAAAATCTACTGCCAATCATTAGCAGACCGGAGTTCCGCTGTGGCGACCCCTAACCGGGAAAAGCCAAAAGACACAACAGAAGTATACACATAGTGTACACTTTGTGGTTATGATTATGAATCTGGCCTATATACTGTTGTGAATGTACATATAAACAGGTATGATATAATAAAATCAAAACTTACCTGTGTCCTGCTTGCCTCTTTAACATAGCTACCTTGTTCATGAATATATATAGATTATGCTAACAGGTCTATATTAAAAGACCAAAGAGCTGATTCATCGAACACCTCTTGGTCGACACATAAAGAGCTATTGCACTAAAGCACGAATGCTCAAAACAGTGATTTCTTTCCTTGGGAAAGAAATTGCTTGGCCATGCCTGTGTGTTTGCCCCTATCCTTACTGTAGTGCGATCTCAGAGTTGGTATATTTAGTTAGGGGGTGGGGGGCATAGCCCCTCACATTGTTATGTTTGAAAGTGTGTGTGTGTGTGTGTGTGTGTGTGTGTGTGTGTGTGTGTGTGTGTGTGTGTGTGTGTGTGTGTGTGTGTGTGTGTGACTAGCCATTTCCTTCCCAGGCAAAGAAAGCACTGTTTTGAGCATTCACGCTTTAGTGCATTCACTCTTTATGTGTCGACCAAGAGGTGTTCGATGAAACACTACGTCGGTCTTTTAATATAGACCCATGATAACTAGACACATATGATTTTAATCAGATGTTCCTGATTTTCAGAGGCTTTGTCCCTGATTCTCTCCTTTGGAGGTTAAGGGGTATGTTCCTTGGATCTCCAAACTTTGCCAGAGATAGCAAGCTGAGTATTGCTGTTTGTTCAGCATTTGATACCATGTTAATTCAGAAAGGGCTAAATCATACCAATTGGTGGTGTATAAGAAACAGGTTTAAATTAAATGCAAAGAAGTGCGGCATTGTCTTCTTTGATAAATAAATCTTAACAGCACCTTACAATATAGCCACCACCCCACATCAGATGCACTCAGAAATCTTGGCACCTTCATAAACAAGCTCCCTATCTGTTAACCATCATGTAGCAATAGTAGTCAAGAAATCCTTCCATCTAGGTAAACTAATAGCTAAAATTATCTTAACCAGGTCAAAAGAAGTTTTAATGCATCAAAAAATAATCAAAGTCAGTATTTTAACATAGAACTGAAGGGAATCATATGGATGGATCTGCAAGATTTAAATATATATATATATATATATATATATATATATATATATGTATATATATATATATATATATATATATATATATATATGTATATATATATATATATATATATATATATATATATGTATATATATATATATATATATATATTATTGTGTTAAAAAATACTTCCGTCAAGCACTTTCATCCATAACCAGACTTCATCAGAACAGTGGCACACTGATGACTATATCTGTTATATACTCTTTAGGAGTATCATATGACTAATCCCATAAAAATGTAACATAAAGCTAAGGATCAATAACATTTAGTTTGTTTAGTCAACAGCTTATAAAATCTTGTAACATCAAAACATGATAATAACATGTATAACAATTGTTTCTTGCAACTGTCATTTCTTTTGAGAAAAAATTAAAACATATTTAGCATTCAATTGTTTGTAAGGTGATGTTTTCTATGAATTAAGCAATGATTTTTTTCCTGGAATATAATGTTCCTTTTAGAGTGTATATTCAGTAATGTCACACATACAGAAAGATCCCAAAAATCTCCTAACTAAAAAAAAAAATTGCTGGATTAAAGATCCTCAGATACCAAGATAAGATGGAAGCTCTCCCTGTAGTCTGTCTCTTGCAGACTCCTTCATGATAATTAAAATCTGGAATTCTTGATGTTATGGACCCACTCTTCCTGATCTTGTACACCTTTCATAAAACAATGGCTCCATACCTAGCTGAACTAATACCTTTTTTAGAGCTCTTAGCCCATGCTGCCCAGTGATAACTACCCGCCTTCTTGGCCATTAGACCTACTTATTATCTTATAACAGACAGCAAGGGTTAGCTGACAATGGACATTCATATAGGCAGCCACCAGAGGTGGTATGAGGATTTTACATTTAATTTGTAGGTTCCCTGTGCAAACATCCCGTGTACAAGGGCTGTGGCTTGACCATGCCAGGTGTCCCTCAATTCTAGAAGGCACATTGGTAGTGGTTTTCCAGGTCTCCACTAGAGAAATCATAGTTTTGATGTTAATAAAACAGTAGGGCATTCTTTCTTGCCTCTGCAGGGCAGTTAAGCAGTTATTGCTGACCTGGTGCATAAAGGTGTGTGTGTGTGAGTACATTGTACATATGTGTATGTGTGTGGGGTGCCATTAACCCTGCCAGTACTGCCACAATAGTTCTACATTTCCATTGTTTCCTTCTAGTTATTATTTTATCTTTATTATTTTACTTTTTATATGTTTTATCTTTTAAAGCATTGTAAGTTATAGTATTTAATAGAATTAATTTATTGTTCAAATGCTATTATTTATCAGCACTCTTTTTAGCATGTAAATTAGCTTTGTGCTTCTGTTTCTATCCACATTCATAGTTTTTTGTCTCTGTAAATAACTTTCTTTACATATATAGATTTGTTACCAGTTATAACCAAAGCATTTATGCTTGTATAATCTCACTTAATGAATGCTTTTTGAGCTTTAATGATATACAATATGTTTATCTGATGGGGAGCATTGTTAAATTGCTAGTGCATATACATTACATTTGTTTTTATTATTATGTGAATTTATTGTCACCTTTACTTTGATATCCTGGCTTAACAGGTGTCATTACATTTGACATAAAACCTTAAATCTCTCAATTGTACAAATGTCCACAGAATGTTCATATTTTGCTTCATATTTTTAGTCTGTTTCTCATAAAATTTGTGATTTTCTGGATTTTTATGGCAAATCAGTGAGGAGAGAACTCACTAAATAATCAAAGCGTTTCAAACGTCATACCTTTCATAAAATGAATAGCAACACATTGTCTTTTATTCTAGCAACTTTCTAAGTTTATAAGAGCAATATTTAAAATGTGTCCGTATTTTTCAGGCTTTGTCCTCCCATTATTTTTGGCTATGTCCAGGCTTTTTGTGCTAATAGGTTGATAGGTATGCACCACTCTGTCATTCTTTTATAGTTTTTTTTTTATTGAAAAGCTAGATATTTCTAACCAGAGTACCTAACCTGAAAATGATATAACTAATACAATTAGTAGTTTCAGAAAGTCATGCTTGTGTGCTGCAAATCTTGATCAGAGTTAATACAAGGTAGAGCAAAACTATATATATTCAGGCAAATGGTTTACAAGGGGGAGGCATGAATTGATGAATTCTACTATAATGTAATAAAAAAATGAAAAATTAACTGTGTCATTTATTTCTTGCTGTATTTTTGTAGTTCTGTACCTTGTTTTGACACAAAAAATACATTCTTAGGGGAGTTTAAGAATGTACATAGTGAGCATGATGTGAAAATATTGGTCGGCCAGTGATTCAGACCACACAGTACTTTCTCCGTTTTGCACACCCTTGCTGGCAGTATTGTTGCAATGCAATTTTAGAGATATATGTTTGTTTGTTCCAAATCAAACCTACAAATAATGGCTACAATCTAAGCAATGCATTAATGTACAGCATGCTTCTTTATTATGAACACCTTTGCCCACAGGATGGCTGAAATGGTTATCATCTGTAAGCGGTGCAAATGTTGCATTTCCAGATAAAGCCGATGATGGTTTAAAAAGGGGTGCTACGATCTGCATATTATATGTATCTTGTACACAATAATAGTTCTAACATGAGTCATTCAAAGAAGACATGAAATGGATTTTGGGAATGAGAAACTGTAAAATAAGATAATATGGTAGTTGGGAACTTCATGATCTGGGGTGGCCCCATGTTGCTCACTTGGCCTTCATGTGGTAAAACTAATGTTGCATTTATGCGTAACAATACCACAGTGCTTTGAAATAACATATTTTCAAGGTAAAACTTTTTTTCATGGCATTAAATGATACTGAAAAGCATGCAAGTATCAGCTAACCATTTTTATTTCGTCAGTGATGTTGTAACAAGAAGTTACAAATGTAAGTCTTGCCAGCATGGTTAATATAGCATTTTTGATAGAAAACATTTTTTTTTTTTATCTGAAGCATTCTTATATTCATCATTTTCTCAGAGGACAGTGTAATCTTAACTTTGTGTTGTAACTAAGATGCAAAGAATTTTTAGAATTTCAAGGTGTAGTTTTCCTTTTACTGTCAACGATTAGTATTAAAGTAGCAGTGATAGTCTGTGCAATGTGCCTTTCTATTAATAGTTAGTGTGACAGATAGCAATGCAGATTTGAAACAAGGCAGTTTTTGTCTAACATATTTCTGATATTTACTAAGATTCTAACACATATGAACTAAGATTCAATGAAAAACATATGGCTGCAGTTTCTGGGTAGACTGTTATCATTTCAAATACCACACACTGAGCAGTAGTTAAGCAGTTTCTTATCACTATTTGACTTGTAATGTTGTGATGAGCTAATAGATGAAAAATCTCTTCCAAAGTGTTGTTATTTACCAGGTCCATTTTTCATAGAAAAACATTTTTTTCTAATATATAAAGCATTTTCTGATAGTGAGTATGGTTTTGCTTATTAAGTTTTAAGGAAAAGGTTTGGTTTGAGGCAGCAACTGCATAGGCCATACTCATAAAGGTTACCACAAAGTGTACACTTAGTGTAACCATTGTGACAAGGCTGTTGGTGGTGGTGCTGCGGTAGCATTGTCACCTCACAGTAAGACTTTGTCCTGTTCGATTCTCAGCTAAAGCGTCTTCTGTGTGGAGACATGCGTGAATGGGCGTACCTTCGTTGAAGGTTGTGCGTCATAGCTGGCAACTCTGCATGTAAAAATCTACTGCCAATCATTAGCGGACCGGAGTTCTGCTGTGGTGACCCCTAACCGGGAAAAGCCGAAAGACACAACAGAAGTATACACATAGTGTACACTTTGTGGTAATGATTATGAATCTGGCTTATATACTGTTGTGAATGTACATATAAACAGGCATGATATAATAAAAGCAAAATGTACCTGTGTCCTGCTTGCCTCTTTAACATAGCTACCTTGTTCATGAATATATATAGATTATGCTAACAGGTCTATATTAAAAGACTATATTAAAAGCTGTTTCATAGAACACCTCTTGGTCGACACATAAAGAGCTATTGCACTAAAGCACGAATGCTCAAAACAGTGATTTTTTTCCTTGGGAAAGAAATTGCTTGGCCATGCCTGTGTGTTTGCCCCTATCCTTACTGTAGTGCGATCTCAGAGTTGGTATATTTAGTTAGGGGAGATGTGGGGGGCATAGCCCCTCACATTGTTATGTTTGAAAATGTGTGTGTGTGTTTACTAGCCATTTCTTTCCCAGGAAAAGAAATCACCATTTTGAGCATTCACGCTTTAGTGCGTTTGCTCTTTATCTGTCGACCAAGAGGTGTTCAATGAAACACTACTTCGGTCTTTTAATATAGATCCATGCTAACTAGGCACATATGATTTTAATCAGATGTTCCTGATTTTCAGAGGCTTTGTCCCTGATTCTCTCCTTTGGAGGTTAAGAGGTATGTTCCTTGGATCTCCAAACTTTGCCAGAAATAGCAAGCTGAGTGTTGCTGTTTGTTGAGCATTCGATACTGTGTTAATTCAGAAAGGACTAAATCATACCAATTGGTGGTGTATAAGAAACAGGTTTAAATTAAATGCAAAGAAGTGTGGCATTGTCTTCTTTGATAAATAAATCTTAACAGCACCTTACAATATAGCCACCACCCCACATCACATGCACTCAGAAATCTTGGCACCTTCATAAACAAGCTCCCTATCTGTTAACCATCATGTAGCAATAATAGTCAAGAAACCCTTCCATCTAGCTAAACTAATAGCTAAAATTATGTCATCCAGGTCAAAAGAAGTTTTAATGCATCAAAAAATAATCAAAGTCAGTATTTTAACACAGAACTGAAGGGAAACATATGGATGGATCTGCAAGATATATATATATATATATATATATATATATATATATATATATATATATATATATATATATGTATGTATATATATGTATATATATATATATATATATATATATATATATATATATATATATATATATATATATATATATATATATATATATATTATTGTGTTAAAAAATACTTCCGTCAAGCACTTTCATCCAAAACCAGACTTCATCAGAACAGTGGCACACTGATGACTATATCTGTTAAATACTCTTTAGGAATATCATATGACTAATCCCATAAAAATGTATCATAAAGCAAAGGATCAATAACATTTAGTTTGTTTAGTCAACAGCTTATAAAATCTTGTAACATCAAAACATGATAATAATATGTATAACAATTGTTTCTTGCAACTGTCATTTCTTTTGAGAAAAAATTAAAACATATTTAGCATTCAATTGTTTGTATGGTGATGTTTTCTATGAATTAAGCAGTGATTTTTTTTCCTGGAATATAATGTTCCTTTTAGAGTGTATATTCAGTAATGTCACACACACAGAAAGATCCCAAAAATCTCCTAACTAAAAAAAAAATTTGCTGGATTAAAGATCCTCAGATACCAAGATAAGATGGAAGCTCTCCCTGTAGTCTGTCTCTTGCAGACTCCTTCATGATAATTAAAATCTGGAATTCTTGATGTTATGGACCCACCCTTCCTGATCTTGTACACCTTTCATAAAACAATGGCTCCATAAATATCTGAACTAATACCTTTTTTAGAACTCTTAGCCCATGCTGCCCAGTGATAACTACCGCCTTCTTGGCCATTAGACCTACTTATTATCTTATAACAGACAGCAAGGGTTAGCTGACAATGGGCATTCATATAGGCAGCCACCAGAGGTGGTATGAGGATTTTACATTTAATTTGTAGGTTCCCTGTGCAAACATCCCTTGTACAAGGGCTGTGGCTTGACCATGCTAGTTGTCCCTCAATTCTAAAAGGCACATTGGTAGTGGTTTTCCAGGTCTCCACTGGAGAATTCACAACCATCCAGTGAGCTAAATGAGTGCCCACAATCTTACCTACTCTTGGTACTAATTAGCAGGCCATTACTTTCTCTCTTATCACGTCTTGCTTCACTCTACTTGTACCTCTGTTGATACCCTTGCTGCATGGGTCAGAGTCGGAAATATGTCCCTCTGTTCTATGGAGCTAGGCATAACATTTGAACTCATTATATTTTCATGACAGTTTTTAACCAAATCTCCATTAGTAAATAAACAAGACAGACAGGTGTGTTCATTAATACCTCACCCATTTCTAGCATGAGCTTCCACTGCACATAAAACATAGTGGTATCTTCATTTCTTTTAAGGTAGACTTTGACAATTGGATGAGAGTCTGCACACTCATCCCAAGCCTAACTTGTTTTGTTTTCCTAGAGACAGGATATCTTTTACAAGTGTAAGCTCAGTCAAGGCATAGGGAAGGACAAATGGCTGCATGCTGTTTGAGACTTTACATGAGACAGGTGACTGTGATATATGCTTCCTCTGTAACATTGTGAAAAATAGGATCTCTAAAGCTCAAAAATAGTAAAAGAATATGTATCAAAAAGGAGACTTTCCATTTGGAAATCCTAACTACCATAAAAACAAATGCCAGTTTCCTGCCTGAAACAAACAGTGAAAAATTACAATTTCTTTAACGTTGCTGCACCATGATATTTCAAAATTTCCACTGTACAACAGCATAGTAGCAATTTCTGCCACTAAGGAGTGCAGTTCTACTAATATGTTGAGTTGTACACTAATTTGAAAAGCCAACTAACTAAAGCTTTCCTGACACTTGCCCAGAATAAACCTGATCCTATGCTGGTGCTGTGTGGGCATGCAAACTTTATGCTCAACGGTCCCTATCTGAGCCAAACATATTTATGTAAAGTTTCCCCTGTGCAAAGCCAAATGTGATCCTCCATGGGGTTACACAGGCAGTACAGCTTATTTATCAGTGGATGTTTACTCATTCTGCTGATGAATAAATAGATCCCTCCCCATTCACCTTCAATGGCAAGGATCTCTGAAATGTATGTAAAGTTACCATTTAAATACGGACCCAAATATTATTCTAAACATGATTATTCTGTAAAATTTTGACAAACTTGCAGTTAAGATGCTCCAAATAGTGACATGCTTTTGAGTAAAGCTTTTGAGTAAATGTTTGCCATATTTATTCATTATATTATATTCTGTGGGCATAAACTAATTATATATCTATATGTAGACATACATACTGGTATAAATGTAGATATAGATATATGTAGACTGTTGTCATTTGTTAGCCACTCTGAAGGGTAGGACTGGAATACCTTCATTGGGGGGTTTCATGGGACATCCTCGGAAAGTGCCTAAGCTACTTCATCTGACTTCTCTTAACATGATTAATAGTGGTGGCTGTACCTAAAAGACCTCTCAAATTGCCAGCCTCCTCACCCTCTCTTAGAAAAAGTGTCTAATTAGCCTACAAATAAATGCATTTCTGCTGTTTCTACCCATGCTCTATTCTGCTTGGGAATTACTCAGCATTCAGCATTATTTTCCTTTGAAGCCTTCTTTGTCTGCAGTATTATTTCAATCCAGAGGAATCAATTGTCAACAGGCTGAAATGTTCTTTCACAAATGTTCTTTCATTGATAGGATAGTGTATAACTTTTTCTGCTCTGTTAGCCATGTTAATCCAGAGAAAGCCAGTTCTCAGAATGCCGATATGTTCGTTCATTGATAGGATAGTTGTAATTGTATCTGTTGTGTTAGCCATTTCCCTTTAGCTTGAATATCTGGGTACATTCAACTATTTAGAATATCTCAACAAGTCTCTATTGTTAATGCCATCTGTTACAAAACACTCAGAAGTATTAATATATTTTTGTTCCACACAAGTGAATTCTGTTAAGCCAATGTATCACATGCTATTCTAAAAATATATTACACTGTTATTATGATTACCAAACCTCTGTTACTATGAGGGAAATACATTTTGTTTTATAATATGTCATGCAAGCACATTCTGTTAAGGTAATCATTTAGAAATACAATGTCATGCAAGCATATTCTTGTTATTTCTTCCATCTTTTGCAGGCTCTGTATTTTCTATGCTATTCCTAAAAAATATCACATTGTTATCATGAGAGACAGCAGCTTTACCAATACATACTGTTAATATGAGAAAAGAAGTTTACCAAATCACATACATGCCATTTCTGTGAGGGAATAACAAATTTGCTTTGTACAATTCTATCATCCTTGATTTTTGAAAATATTTTCATGGTGTTTGCCATTAGTCTGCCGTTGTTGTTGACTACAGCTTTAGGGGTACTCTTGGATTTTGTATTCTTACACTATATACAAAACACTTGTATCATGTGAGGTGCAGCCTTAGACCAGTAAACCAAAAAAAAAAAAAAAAAAAGGCGTATTGTCTGTCTTTAAATATTGGGTATCCAAGTAAAAATTCAAACTCAGTTTCCAAACATACAAATTTGAAATTTAATAGACATAAACTAAAAGTAAAAAATGGTTAAGCTTTTTCATCTCTAATATCAGTGGTACTTCATCAAAACCATATTCTATACATTTGAACCAGTTTAAATAGCTTGTTAAACAAATCACATGATATAAAATAGCCAATGGTAGTAAAACAAATTAATTTGTATATCAATGCTAACTACACAGTGTAAGAAAAAAATATATATAAAATTATATGTGGAAAATACCGTAAAGGTAGTTTTTAGTTAAAAGAATGTGTTGGCAAACTGCATTCTTTGGGACTAGATTATTCCAAAGCTCATCATATGTGATAGATATCTCGAAGACTATATTGTGCAGTGGAAGAGACTGAACCATAAAACAGCCTAACTGAACATATCTGTAGACTAAAGTAAAAAAGAGATAAACAAATTAGAAATTAATAAAGCACATGCCACCTTGAAGAAGAAAAATGTGAGCTATAAATATTAAAGCTAAACTAGAGGTGGTCACAGATAAGGTCAATAAAGAAAATGATCCATTAAAATAAATTAAGTTGGCAAGAGACTATAATAATTATAGATAACTATAGTATGAACAATGCTTAGTACAAAACAAAAAAAAAAAAAGAAATCCAATGAGATGACCACCAGCACCAGCCCTTATGGAGAAAGAATAAGTTCCATCCACCAACACAGGCAATTGTTTTTAAAACAATGACAACATCAGTGTTCATCAAGGATAAGCTGTGCAGCAACTTTGAGGACAGCATGCCTCAATACATACATACATTTTGAATGTGGTATTCAAAGTATACCACAGCAGAGGAGTACCATTCAGAATGTTTCCTATCTGTGGGTAACCAATCAGATGGTAGAAATTTGTTGCCATAAATAACTATGGAAAATCAGAGAATCTATGCAGACATAGTGGTCAACTAAAGACAACAGCAACAAGTAGAAAACCAACACTTTGCAGGGAATTTCCATCAGGGATGGAACAACAGGTATTGACTTTTGGTTTTAATATGGTAATTTTTTTCCAGCTAACATTTAAGAGAGTATGTGATACCTAAATTTCACAGTGTTTGACAGAGCTCTTAATAGTAAATCTCACAATTTGTCTTATTTGTTTGTTTATTTATTGGTGACTAGGTAGGTGGGGTGGTCAGATGACCCCCTTTCAGCCATGACCCACAGGAAAAGCTGTAAAAATCAATTTACAACAGGTAAATGGAGCATCTACTAGAGATGCTCCATATCTGTAAGTCTAACTCCTCACACATTACCCACTCGATAGGCCTAAATCTAATATGCGACACCAACAAAACTTGCTGGAGAGGTTTGTTTCCCAGAGGCTGCCCCGTCTTGGGAATAGACTTCCCATACATGTCAAACAGAGTACATCACTGACCTTCATCCAGCGCAACCTTGTCCCAGGGGCTCCACCTTTGTCCCTCATTGACAGGGGCAACAGGTCCTGACTTAGGGTCCTTTTTTGAGGATAAACTCTTGACTAGGCTTGTAAGGGCCCCAGGGCTATTAGCATAGTAACCTCCTATGATTAAATGATCCTATATGATTCAGATTAACACATAAAAACACAGGATGCATTTACAAAAATATTAGAATAGTATCAGTTAAAAGTAGGAGATTCAGTAAAATATAGCCATAAAGAATAAATAAATCAGATAAAGTAGTGCAGTACATATGAATATTTATTTTTTAATATAAGGTAGCTAAACAGGAATTATTAAAAAATAAAGATTTGTTAGCCATTATCTCAATAGCAGTTCCAAGATAATTCTTCACAGAGTTGTTCTTTGAGGGTTTCCTTAAAGCTTCTAATGCTTTCTTGATTTTTTTTAATTTCAGTAGACAGCTGGTTCCAGGATGCTAGTCCCAATCTGGAGAAAACACTTCCTCCTAGAAGTGTTTTTAATGAAGCATAAGCAAGGCAGAAGCAGTTATCCTGTGTGCTTCTCATTTTGTATGTGTTGCCAAGGCAGAAGTAGTTATCCTGTGTGCTTCTCATTTTGTATGTGTTACCAAGGCAGAAGTAGTTATCCTGTGTGCTTCTCATTTTGTATGTGTTGCCAAGGCAGAAGCAGTTATCCTGTGTGCTTCTCATTTTGTATGTGTTGCCAAGGCAGAAGCAGTTATCCTGTGTGCTTCTCATTTTGTATGTGTTGCCAAGGCAGAAGTAGTTATCCTGTGTGCTTCTCATTTTGTATGTGTTGCCAAGGCAGAAGCAGTTATCCTGTGTGGTTCTTTTTATTTGTTGTATGTGTTACCAAGGCAGAAGTAGTTATCCTGTGTGCTTCTCATTTTGTATGTGTTGCCAAGGCAGAAGTAGTTATCCTGTGTGCTTCTCATTTTGTATGTGTTGCCAAGGCAGAAGTAGTTATCCTGTGTGCTACTCATTTTGTATGTGTTGCCAAGGCAGAAGTAGTTATCCTGTGTGCTTCTCATTTTGTATGTGTTGCCAAGGCAGAAGTAGTTATCCTGTGTGCTTCTCATTTTGTATGTGTTGCCAAGGCAGAAGTAGTTATCCTGTGTGCTTCTCATTTTGTATGTGTTGCCAAGGCAGAAGTAGTTATCCTGTGTGCTTCTCATTTTGTATGTGTTGCCAAGGCAGAAGCAGTTATCATTTTGTATGTGTTGCCAAGGCAGAAACAGTTATCCTGTGTGCTTCTCATTTTGTATGTGTTGCCAAGGCAGAAGTAGTTATCCTGTGTGCTTCTCATTTTGTATGTGTTGCCAAGGCAGAAGTAGTTATCCTGTGTGCTACTCATTTTGTATGTGTTGCCAAGGCAGAAGTAGTTATCCTGTGTGCTTCTCATTTTGTATGTGTTGCCAAGGCAGAAGTAGTTATCCTGTGTGCTTCTCATTTTGTATGTGTTGCCAAGGCTGAAGCAGTTACCCTGTGTGCTTCTCATTTTGTATGTGTTGCCAAGGCAGAAGCAGTTATCCTGTGTGCTTCTCATTTTGTATGTGTTGCCAAGGCAGAAGCAGTTATCCTGTGTGCTTCTCATTTTGTATGTGTTGCCAAGGCAGAAGTAGTTATCCTGTGTGCTTCTCATTTTGTTTGTGTTGCCAAGGCAGAAGTAGTTATCCTGTGTGCTTCTCATTTTGTATGTGTTGCATTGTACAGGAAGTTTCTGTTTCAGAAAGGAGTGCGAGCCTTGTTTTAAAATCTCACAAAATGAATGTGCTTAGGAGTAAGGTAGCCTTGCTTGTTAAAAAGTGAAAGCCAGTTAGTGTTTTCAAGAGGTTGCAGTGATGGAGGAAGGGGTTGGCTAATAGTATAAATCTAAATATTTTGTTTACAGTGGTTTGTATTCTGTGGGTATTATGTAACTAGAAAAGGGAGAATATATTCTGCTTTATATATTAATACATTTTTGGCAATGGCTAATCGAGCTCTTGTTGAGAGATGGAGGGTTATTTTGTAACACAGCTTAAGCTGGGCTTATGTCAGTGTGTATTGTGAAAGAAAGAGACTGTTGATTAATGAGGCCTAAGAAACTTTGTTCAGTCACATTAGGAATCATGTTACCATTCTGTTCTCTTAATAGTATTGTAGGAAGTAAAAAAAACAACCAAATCGGACCAACAAGGCTAGATAAATAAAAACTTTATTAAACAAAATGGAACAAAAGATTAGATCTTTCAGTCCACTGCCCATCATTAGATCTAGCACACTGAAAACCTCTACACAGTTAAAAATCAGCTGTAGCCAATCCAAATTAAGAAAAAATCAGCTGTAGCCAGTCAAAATTAAGAAAAGGGTCTATGCCCTTCAGCACAGGTCTTAGTGATAAGATGTCATTCAATCCTGGATAGGTATCCGCCCTTAACTCAGTGATCCACTTAGTTTCAATTAATTCCATTCGATTGTACAAGTCTCCACCTCTGAAACCTACAAATTGTTGTTGTAAGACCATAAAAACAAACCCATATCCAGGAAAACCATTAACATGTTTAAAAAGTGCATTATTCCTGTCCTGACACCTTATATCACTAAGGTGCTGTAGGATCTTTTCTTTCAGCATACGGTTCATTTTCCCCACATAGAAGTATTTACAATGTTTACACGTGGCAATGTACACCAAGTTTTTAGTGCAGCAATTGGCATATAGGAGAGGTTTAAAAGTTTTACCAGTCACAGGATGTACAAATTCATTATTCCTGTTATTTGAATGGCATGCTTTGCAGTTACCACAAGAATAAATCCTGATTTTCCATGAGTGAAAGGACAATGTCAGAGAAGGTTGGACATCTTTGCAAAGCAATCTCTTTAAACTGGCATTGTTTCTAAAAGAGAAAGAAGGCTCTTTGCTCACTACTTCCTTCAGATCATCAGCTGCTGTCAAAATGTTCCACTTGTCTCTAATTATGCTACAAATACACCCTATTTTATTATTATATTTTAAGGTAACTCTGGGATATGTGGATACAGTATTAACACTTGTCATTGCATTCTCATTATGTCTTTGTCTTGTCATATCAAATCATGGCCGTCCACGATCTGCTATCAAGCCATCAAAACTTGCCCTCATGTCTCTCAGATCATCCTCCTTGTAGGCTCTTGCTTGAAAATTAGAATAAAGTTGTCATGCCTCTTGGTAAAAAACAAGATCATCACTACACAGCCTAGATGTCCTCAACAATTGCCCTTTAAATATGTTGGGGAATATATGGTGTGGATGCATACTGCCCTTCTTCAAAAGGGTATTCTTCCAGAATTCTTTCTTGTATATCTTGGTAGCTAACCCTGAGGATGTGTCTCTGTGTATCTTCATATCCAAGAAGTCAATCTCTGTCTCCAAAACATGCAAGGTAAAGCATAAGAAGTTCGTACTCTCTTCTAAATAGCATATGAATTCTTGCAGCTCCTCCGGGATGTCTAGCCGTAAGAAGAAGACAACATCCACAAATCTCTTATAAAAGGATAAGAGAGTCCTCCATCTATGGTCAGAATTAACAATGACTTCCTCCTCCCATTCGCCAATCACCAGGTTGGCATATGTGTTGGCACAAGGTGTCCCCATGGCAACACTTCAGTGCTGCAAATAGTAACCATGAAAGATAAGCAGATTATTTTCCAAAATTAGTTTCAGAAATGAGCATATCTGCATGATCAGGGTACGATCCCATCCATCTCTATCAAATAAAAACTCTCGTATGGCCATTAGTTCATAGTCGTTAGGAATTACAGTAAAAACACTGTTTACATCTAATGTAACAAAATGGAATCTCTGCCCTTGTGTCGTTCCTTTCATATGTTCATTCTCAGGAGCTCAGCTGAATCTTTCAGTATGTGTTCTACCCAAACCAAAACATATTTAGTGACCCACCCCTAACCTGATCCTATGGGTCAGAATGGGAGGTCATTACTATTCTTGTGCACCTTGGGGAGCCCTTTTATAACTGACAAAATTGTTTTTTCAACATTAACAAAATCGTATGTCTCTTCAGAAATAAAATGGCTGTCCACCATGTCTTTCAAGGTACCCTGCACCTCAAAAAATTACTCTTCTGGCAGTTGGACAATCTATCTTGTTATATGTTCAATCCTCCTGTAATAACATCAACATTTTGTCGATATAATATTGTCGGTCCATCACCACTATGGTCCCGCCCTTGTCAGCTCATCTGATGACCACATTCTTATCAGTCATTAACTTGCTCAATGCTATTCTCTCTTCTAGAGTCAAGTTATGAAAGCCATGTTGCTTTTCAGAACAGATGGCACTAGCAATCCCTTCTTCGCATACCTTAAGAAAAGTTTCCACTACAGGATGCGGTAGCAGTATAAACATGCTGGGTTTCTTAAGAGTGTTAGTATCTCTCATATCTGTAGAGTTCTTGAACATGTTTTTAATGTTACATTATGTCCAAACCTCTTTAGATCTGGCAAAACCTCACGTAATCTAGGGGGTTTATGGGGGGGGGATAATAGGAACACACTTGAAATGATTGATTGTTTTGTTACAAGCTGATAAGGGCAAGGGTTTGAATGAAGCTTTGTCACTCAAACCCTTTTTAAGGGAAAGAAGGCTTAGTTACATTTGTTAAACTCCCCCCCCCCTCTTTTTAATATACTCTTTTCGTCTTAGCTGTTAGACATACATTTTTATTGTAGTTACAGGTATGTCTGATAAGATATATATATATATATATATATATATATATATATATATATATATATGTATATATACACACACATATTCTTCATACATCATTTTTTTATTTATTTATGCATTTATTTTATGTTTTTATTGTGTTTTTATATACACACATATTGTTTATGTGAGCAGTATTTAGTTATGATGTTTGGTTGTGTTTATATGGTACTTACGTATTATCGCAACCACATTTTCGTGCTAATACCGCTCGCTTCCCCGTGCGCCGATGTAAACATTGATGCTGCCATTATATCAATAAGTGTGTTTTCCTTCACATTGAAAGGTTGTTTTAGGCAGGGGTATCGTGGAAAATGGTGCAGATCATGTTTTTGGTGTACTTACGCTGTTTTTGCTCATCGCTTCTTGATCGGTAATGCACTGATAAGCTGTAGGAATATACTCTCATGTCAGCACTGATAACGGTACCAGCAAAGAATAAAAGGGTTAAGGCTTGTCAACGCATTCCCTGCCATCACCCTAATATTAAATGTATGCTGCAAAGTTTGACAGGTTTTTTTTTGGTCTTTTTCTTTTTTGTTGTAGCTCTCAAGAAGTAGTAGACAAGTGGACAACGGTCAGTGTGTGAGTCTATTACATTTAGCAGCTCGCTGCTTGAGATATGGAATGTGTGTTACACATAACTGCTGTGGAAAATGTATTTCCAGTGACATGATGTCGGGGAAATTGCATAGCTTGAAACAAACAGTCATTCCTTACATATTATACTGTCTTTCCTACCTAAACAATGATTTTTAATAAAGTTAACATTGTCAGTGTGATTCTGTATATACTTACAGTTAAATTGACACACCAGGATGCAAGCAGTATTACCGCAAAAATGTGGTTGCGATAATACATAAAGTACCATTTATATTTATTTTTGTATATATTTTTTGTTTATGTGTTTGTTTTTTGAACATCTTAGTAGACTGATGAGTGTTTATGTAGCAGTTTAAGTTTTTTATTGTAAACTTCACTTAATGTGTATCCTTAACTATGTGGATGGCAGGACTGTTTCAGCCTTTGTTGATGCAGTTCAGCATTAAAAAAAAAAATAAAACATTAGTATATTTGCAACAGCATGATAAAATAGTTTATGTATGATGCATATTACACTGTTTAGATATCTGCAATATCTGTCTTATTTATTATATTTGAAATCTATTATATAAGTTGTGGCTGGAACATACTAAAAATGTATTTATTTTGCTAAAGTGCTAGGTTACTTTAAATCACTTGCTTTCCACTAATTATCTAACTGGAAGGGGAAAAAGGTTGCTAGCAGTGATTGGTTTAACAGTGTTTAAAATGATTTTGCTTGTGATAAAATTATATGTCTGAGGAAGCATAGGAGCACTACACGAAAGCGCTTACATGTCTTTTACTAAATAAATTGTTTTGTTTTATGCCCTGTGTGCCTTTGCCTGCTTGGAATTCTTGCATTATTTGTTGTCATATGTTGAAATTAACCTGCAATCATCAATTTTATGCATAACTCAATCTACTGATGTTTTTTAAACTATACAGTTACACTCATTAGAAAATTATTCTTTTTTGAATTTAATGCTGAGAAACTCATATAGATTCTTATGCACTACCATATACCAGAAGGAAGTGAACATTAATAGCTATCTAGAATTTAGTAGTTTGTATCCCATTTGTTTAAAGAAATTATAGGAAATGATCAGTCAATGACAGTACGTAGCCTCATTCAAAATGATGTATGTATCACAGAGAACCATAAGCCAGTATGCAGCAGGTGTATTAAAAGGGGGTATCTTGAGGACCTAGTGGGTAGTTCTATAATATTAGTGGAAGATGAAAGACAATGTAGATACAGACCTTTTTTAAGGAATACTACTGAGTTTTTAACAATGATTGTCAAACAAATTGTAGAGCTGGGACAAAAATATGGACATGTTTTTAACATTTACAGTGGACACTCTATTAGAAATACAGTAAAGGATAACTGGGGAACTTTGAGTAGCTGTGATATAGTAATAGAGTAGGAGAAACTCCACAATTTCCTAACAGAAGGGATAAAGCCATAAGAAAATTCTACAAGTACAGAAAATAATGATGTAGCTTTTGAGAAAAAGAGGCTTGTTCAGTTCGAGTAGTTGTCATCAATACCAGTAGATTGATACATTGGCACTGGATTTTGTGACTAAGAGGTAATCAGTATGCAGTTCAACATCTTTAATTCTTTATCTAGACATGTTAATTTCTGTAGCTAAATGCTCTCATTTACTTGTGTTTTATGTTGAGAAAATGACTTAAGAGATTAAAACAGAGAACGTCTGAGCATTTCATGATATTCAAATGCATTGCATTAATAATGCATTGTGTAGGTATGCCAGTGAGTGCAATGGTTTTAAAGAAATTTCTTTTTCAGAGAGTAATTGTATGGAAAAGGATTCAAGCAGTGGGGATTATGAGATCCTGATGAAGTACAAGATATCCATGACAGGAAAGATTGGATGCCTGCCAATATTCTGGTATAAATGAAAATGTTAATTTTATTAATGTGTTTTGAAAATAAAAATGTCATTAGTTATGTAGAATTTACCTACACACATTGTCAAGACTCTAAATATCAAGTCCTGAACACTGAAAGTTGAAAACAGGGAAACATAGAAGTAGCTCTTTGAGAACACGGCACAGCAAGGAGTGGGAATTTTCCCTTTCCCAGCTCTAGTGCAATCTCAGAGTTTGTATACATCATTAACAAGGGGTGGGGAGTTGAAAGAGGACTTACCCCCCCCCCCACTTTGCAAAAGTATCCTTTAGATTTTTTTTCAACTTTTTGGACTTCTGATGAATAGTGTTTTATCTTTCAAGTGTCTATGATGTTTGCAGTTGACAGTTTAATATAGATTTAGTTCTGTTGCATCTAGTATTTAAGTGTTTTATTATTTTGTTTATTCATACCCATCCATTTTGTTTGAGATGCATTTATGAGTGTTTTTACTTGGTTTTGATATTGCTAATGTTACTTGCCTGTCACATTATGAAGAAATCTCATCCGGACAAAAGTGCTTATTATGAGCTTTATCGTGTATGAAATAAAGATGCTTCAGTTTGGTACATCCAATGGTAATTTTGGAAAATCCTTTCTGTACACTGTGATTCTTGTCATACTTCATCATGCCTAGTGCACAGTCAGAATAAGCCAAAAATAATACCGTAACTTTTAAACACATAGGTTCATAGGTTCTTGGGATGATACTAGGCTATTGGCCCGGAGGCCCTAATAAGCCTAGCCAAGAATTTCACCCATTTTCCCACAAAGTCGGCATCTGTTTTCCCTGTCCAGCAGGGACACAGGTGGCATCCCAGGGGTGTATTTTCTGTTTCCCATCCAGTCATCCTGATTCCTCTATATGAAGTCTAGAGAGGTACTCTACTTAACATGGAGAGGGAGTCTATTCCACAGATTTGGGAGTCTCTGGGACACAAATCTATCCCTCCAACAAGTTCTTTTAATGTCACAGACCAGATTGAGGCCTTGTGTGTGGGTTGCCTGAATGGATTTTGACTTATGGCTATGCATTAACTCCATTAAGGCTGGCTCTGAGATGGCCTTGTAAGCCTGGCACAGGTCACCTCTGAGCAATCTGTACGAGACTGAGTAGAGGGACAGGGCTTTTAGCCTATCTGTATAGGATAGGTGTTTGAGACCCTGGATTTTCCTGGTCAAGAATCTCTGTGGTTTCTCCAGCTGCTGCATGTGCTTGGCAAGGTACATGAGAAAGGGGGCAATGTACTCGATAACTGGCATGATTTCACCAACTATTGCTGTTCAATTAAAAGTGCACTGGAACATAGAAAATTGCCACATTGTTTACATGACTAATTTTATTTTATTTCATTATATTCTACCAGTTGGTTTTAAATACCATTTTAAATCAGTTGTAATTTAAGTGTATATTTTGTTTCCATTATCATACATTTTTTCTTATTATTTTTTTCTTTTTCTGGTCCTATTTTTTCCACTTTATTCAAAATGATGTGTAATAACAATACTAACTAATTAAATAATTATACATATTTTTATAGATAGTTTTTAGGGTTCTTGTACACAGACCTGAAGAAGTCTAGAAGGATGAAAGCGATCTTTGTTAACAATAGGTTATGAACATAGAATATGATTTTTACAATTGATTTTTTATATGCAAAGTGTATATGTATATATTTATATATAGTTTTGATTACCAAATGGACTAAGGTTGATATATTTCCAGCCATGTAGTATATTGTCTTGGATAAAATCACAGACTTAATAATCTACTTAATAATCTGGTTAAATAAGAGGTACCACATCATTATAAATTTTATTTAAAGTACATAAGGGTTATATTATTATGACAGCTACTAAGTAGGTTAGGACCAGTTTGAATGTCATACTGATGGGGTAGAGATGTGAATTTAACATGTGTACCAATAACACTTTGTTTTACAGCACAATAAATAAACCACTCCCTTGCCTGATAAAAAGTATATATATATATATATATATATATATATATATATATATATATATATTTAGAAAGCTTGTGCGGAAACTATTACTCTATTTTTGTTTTACTTGGATCGCTTGTCTGTGTACTTAATAAAGGATTTTTCGACTAGAAACAGGCTGCCTGCCTTGCTTGGATTACTTTCAAATACTTAGTAATTCTGTACAATTATATATATATTTTTTTCTTTTTACTTAAGACGAGTTTAAGTTCGCTACTTCTACTACTTTTGTCTGATTAATATACAGTGATTAACTAGAGATATATGGACTGAAAATCTTCCACACAGAGAAGTTTCTTACACTGTTTTGTTTTTGGACCAACTACACTTGTTTAGTGGGTTGTTTTGAGACTTCGGGGATACCATAGAGATTACTTGTTTTTTTTCTTTGATAAATATTGAAACTCCACCTCCTTTGGCTTTCTAGCCCTCTGTTTGGGGTCTGAAAGTATGGTAGGATGAGTAACCTGGTAAGGCTGGGATGCTCTTTGCATCTTTGAGCCAGGTTTCAGTGACTGCACGAATGCCAGCATCCTCCAGGGTGAGGCATGCTTGCAATGATTGCAGTTTCATGCTAAGACTCCTAACGTTTAGCAGCACGACCTTTAAATTTTGTTTAGAAGAATTTTTCATGTTGGTAATTTTGTGTTCATGACTTTGCCTAAAAAGGCACTATGGGGTAGGCAAGAGCCATTGCCAGAAGCTTGACACCCAGAGGAGACAGATGCAGGCCATCTCTGGCAAAGCATCGTGGTTTGTCAGTCATGTCCTCCCAGGCTGTCAGCTACTGGATCCCCTTGGAATGGCATGAGAACTAAGCCAATTGTTAAAGTCAATCATTTCCTGTTTGTATTGAGGCATTATTATGGGTGACAGTAGGATGCTGCTTAAGGCTAGGGACATACCTGCCTGGGACACATATACAGTGAGCTCAATCATGTCTCTCTTCATAAAGTCCAGAGAGGTACATCTGAAGTCATTCACACCAACCTGGACTATGACAGAGTCATAACAGTACCTGTTAAGAGACTTGAGTGTATGCATGATATGGCAGATTTTAGCACCTGGCAAGCAACTTACTTTGACTTTCTCCTTATCTAGCCTGGTGAGGGTCACATCTGTGTGTCTCACGATAGAGTCTCCTATGATTAGTATGTTGGGTTTGTGGCTGTGCCTTTGAGGCTGTGAGACACAGGTGTGTGTACTATATGTGGTGCTTGGTGCTGTGTGTTGTGATGTGCATGTGTGTTTTTGCTTTGGAGGTCTCTTTTATTTAGGTATGTTTTTGGTGAGAACCTTTGCATATGTAGGAGTGTGTTGTACAGGTGTGGGTGGTGTTAGAGTTGTGGTGTCTGTCGTGTTTGCACAGACAACCTTCTTAGTGCCAGATATACTGGCTTGTGACTGAGACAGCAAGGATTCTAAGTTCTTAATGTAATTGCATCTCTCACATATTGTGTTCCTAGGTGATAGTAGTAGAGCATTGTCTGTGTACATAAGGCAGTTGCTACACTGTCTACAGATGCCCGTATCAACCAGACTAGCAGGAGAAACCATAGGAAAGTGTCTATCCATAGTTATCAGAATCTGTGGAAGAGAGGTCAGGGATAGTACTATCTGAGGAGAGTACCTATAGGTGTGAATAGAGCTGGATAAAATTAATGCAGTAGGTGCAAGTGAGGGTCTCACTTACACAGGAGTGCTGGCATGGGAAAAATGCAGCTGAGATACCTTGCAAAGGGTTAAAACAGCACAGCAGCAGTGTGCGACATGCAACAAGCACAAACTCGCTCAAATGTGGGTTTTAAATACCACAAAAACAAAACTAAAATAGAAATACTGGAAATGACCAATCAACCCTTGTCCCTGATCTCTTAGCTAAACACCTTATGCCAGACCAGTTCCAACCAGTTCACTTACTCCCACTAAGAGCAGGCAGGGCCTGGCCAACACAAGTTGGTCTAGCAGGAGCACAGGAATCACAAAAATAGATCTGGATATAGCAAAAGCTGTAACCAGACTATGCTACAGATATTTAAACTCTGTTTAGGTCAATTTAGCACAGGAAAACAGAAGCACACTTAAATATAACAAACCCAAAACGCATGAGGACAGGCCTCAGATGTGACTTGGTCAGTTCAGCAGTCTGTATCTGATGTAGAACTTCCAACACTTGAAAAGATACATGCATGTGATACCACAAGACATGTTTTAATGTCAAGTCACACACTTTGTTCTCCTTTTCATAACAATTGGGATAAGTGACATTGCCTTATAGACAGAATCAGCTGTGCACTTTTATCTATCTTGTATGCTCATAAAATCACCCAGTTATTTCTATCTACTTATCATTTCATATTCTAATAACTTCCCTCAGAGAAAAAGTAGAAACCAGATGTGTGCTTTTATTAACAACCCATTATTGCTTAATTTTCATTTATCTTCTATGCTTATTTACTACAGTTGAAATTGCATTTCTAATTATTTTCACATTCATGAACTGAATTTTACCGTTCCCTCTAGAACTTACATTCATTGTGTACTACAGTGTATTATGTTGATATGTGCTGTTGTATGAGTTTCTAGATGGAACGATTTTCTAGTTTGCACCATGCAGACTGGGTCTGTGCTTAACAATGGAGGTTAAATGACAGCATATTAGCCTATTTGTTTACTTTCAGCTAAACAAAAGTAGCAAACTTGGTGATTTGTCCATTTTATTTCACAGAATTTATTTTACTGTCTTGATTTTTTTTTGTCATTTAAGAAAACCTTATCCTTTGAAAACAAAAGATCTATAAAAAGCAAATGTATTAATCTGGGACATCCTACTTCTTCTGTCCTTGAAAGTATTCTCCATTCCTCTGTTGAATTATTTTTATTATTCTATAAGAACATATTCAGCTATCAAAATGGGTAAAGATAATGGTAGATGACATGCCACTGGGCATTCTCAAACATTACCGAAAACAGTAGAGCTATGCAGCTGACTTGTACCTTCTACCTTTTGGACTTGTTACCCAGAAAAGCTGCACACAGCTAACCCACTAATGAAACTACACACACAAATCAGTAGTTTATGAGACAGAAATTTGTGGGTGGCATGTATGTGAGATCTAAGTTTTGGCTTAGTCACCAGCCTGACTGTGTTTAGAATACACTTACTCAGGGCAGATACATTGAAACAGGCCAGTGAGGTTGTTTAACTTGAGTACAGGGGGTTCATTATTCTCTGGTAGTCTTTGGCAGATGGCATGCTTACATGGCTTCTGTGCAAATGACAGTTGAGATTCACACTTCACCCTCAGAAATATGATCAAATCTAATAAGGCCCAAAGGAGTTTTAATGTGGTCTTTCACAATAAATGAGCTCCATATTTAAGTGAATAGTACTGCTCTGTCTTCTTGTGATGAACCAAAACACGGATAACATTACAGGTTTATGTTTAACATCTTTATATGGAAAATCTTCCTGCATTTATATGTAAGTTGCTTTTATTTTAACAAGAAGTAACATTGTATGCCATAAGAAATGTGGACAGCAAATTTTACAACTGCAGCTACTGAAACCCATTCAGTAAATATCTAGTGGCTCACAATTCTACATCTGAAACTGACAAAGGGTCTAACATAAAAACATTCTGCTGTTTATTACTTAGTTTTCCTGGGTAATCTGCACAGTCAATGGTCAAGCAAGAAGAAAAGATGAGAAATAAAATGCTTTACCAGGAAAGTACATTGAAATGTAGTTATTTCCTGATATGATCTGGGAAATTCATGGGTGGCATGAATGTGTCTTACAGATCCAACTGGAAAAAATAGCTTTTCTTAATGTTTACTTTAAAACTTCACCCAAATAATCAATGCCCCTGCTAGACTCAATAAAACCAATGGTACAGAAACAGTCACTAAGTGTCTACCATCCCACATATGCCATCTGCACATGCACTAAATCCTCCATACTTACCATATTTAACTTTATTAGGAATTTATATAAATCTAACAATTTATTAGGAATTTATATAAATCTAACAAGATACCTTAATTAACACACTCGATCTCAACAGGTGGAGCATATTATAATATCTCCCATTAGACAACACTGAACAACACTTTAATGACACCTTTTTAAACATCCTAAACTAGCAAACCCCACTCAGGAAGAAAATAATTAAATCTAATCTTGCACCTCAGCTAATATTTGCAACAAAACAACTAATGAGATGTAGAGTTGAGGAATGGAGTGCCTGGCAAAACAATGAAACAGTAAAACTCCCTCAAACTATCAGTCCTATTAACATTTCCAAAATACAGCAAAAGCTAAAGTCACCTCTGTCAAAAAATAAATATAATAACTTTACCAGTCATCAGGACCTCCTTTGCAAAAGTCTCAAAATGTTCTGGTCACCTATCCCTCATCTCCTGAAACCTGGGAATCCTACCACTGAAACTGATTTTGACATAGCTCATATCTTCAAAAGCCCTTTTATCAGTACATTCACAGCACTAACAAAACTCTACTTTAATCCAGTTCCACAAACCAAATTGTTACCGTCTAAAATTTCTAGCTCCTTAACTCTCCAGCCTATACCCATCTTCATGACAAAGTGATATCTCACTTTATTAAAACCAACCACTCTAGCTAGAGACAATTTCCCTGCAGAATACCCCAAACTAGATGTTGATGACTTTATATACCCTGTACATATCAATATCAACAAATCTGTAGATGAATCCTGTTCCCTGTGTCTCTTGGAAACAAGGCTGTATACTGTCACTACACAAAGATGGCCCTTCTGCCAAACTCTCTGACTTCAGAACAAGCCTCTATACTGTCACTACACAAAGATGGCCCTTCTGCCAAACTCTCTAACTTCAGAACCATGGCGACATTCTCTCCTTTGTCTAAGATCTTTGAATATGCTTCCACTGCTAAGTACTAAGATTTTAAACAATAACAACCTCCTCTCTCCATCCTAACATGGGTTTTGGCCCTCCCACAGCACTTACACTGCTCTTCTATGTTTCTTTAACATCATTGGCAAACACAGAAATAAGAATTACCTTCTGTCATCAATCTTCTTTGACTTATCAAAAGCTTTTTATATACTGTCGCACTCTAAAATACTCTATATCTCCCATCCTTTAGTCTCTCTTTTTTTCAGACCTCAAATGTTTTAATATTTACCTGTCTAATTGGATCTTAAGTACAAAATGGCAGCAATCCAAGTCCTCCTTCCTTCCCATACCTGTTGAGGTCTTGTATAGCTCAGTACTTGGTCTCCTCCTTTTCAGAATGCTGTTCCACCAATATCCCTGCAGTCCAAGTCCTCCTTCCTTCCCATACCTGTTGAGGTCTTGTATAGCTCAGTACTTGGTCTCCTCCTTTTCAGAATGCTCATCCACCAATATCCCTGCAGTCCAAGTCCTCCTTCCTTCCCATACCTGTTGAGGTCTTGTATAGCTCAGTACTTGGTCTTCTCATTTTCAGAATGCTCATCCACCAATATCCCTGCAGTCCAAGTCCTCCTTCCTTCCCATACCTGTTGAGGTCCCATATGGCTCAGTACTTGGTCTCCTCCATTTTAGAATGCTCATCAACATTCTTTGTCCTCTCTCCACTAAGTCTTCTCCAGTATACTGAAGATTCCACTATTAGCTGCTAAACCAAAACAATCCCTGAACTTCAGAACATCTCCCAGCTTTCCTTAACCTCCATTAAAGTCTCACTCAAACAGTCCAAACCTGTACTAAACCATAAAAACTAAGCTAATACTATTCATGTCAGCATTAGTTGCTTATGTAAAAAATAACTTAACCCGTCTTTCCTCTGATGGTACTGCCTTTGTACAAGGCAACAGTTTCTTACTTAACAGGATGACTTGTAAATGTACAGCAATTACATCATTACTTCCTGCAGTGTCATATGCTGTCCACATCTTTACAAATTTGCATTCAGCCTAGCTCGCAAAACGTGAGCAGTACTAGGATAAAACTGATGAGTTTGCTATAAATGGGAGCAGTAGAAGCCACTATTGAACTGAGATAAAAAAAGGATCAAATAACTTTAATTACTGTCAACTTAAAACAGAACATACCATTTTGCACATTACAGGCAGCTCTTAAGAATTGTCATCAAAAGTATATTCTACCTAGAAAACATTACTCCTCTGATAATTTCCTGACCACTTTCACTGCCTCCATTAACTCCCACGGTGACTCCTTTTACTCTAGCTATGTTTTTAAAATCTGAAAACTCCCTATCCACCTCCATCTGGTGGATCATCAAGCACAATCTCACCCAATCCTTGCTAAAGTCATTTTTCAAGAATACTTAGATCTTTCACTTTACCTCTACTCCATAGATAAATCAATATCTCTGACAGCCTTCTCTTCAATTAAATTTCTTTTATCTATGTTGTCTCATAGGACCTTGCATTTTTAAATATAACTACTATACCCTTAGGTAATCATCTCTAAGTTCCTCTCACTGTCTGATAGCCCATAATTAATATTCATTAATCTTATCATGTTGCATGCTGATTCATGTCTCCTTTAATTGCTATTTTAATATAACTTGCTGTTGTACAATATCCCATTATGCTCATAACATTATGAATAAGCATTATACAATGTTCTATTATCTATTTGTATGTTTTACATGTATGTGTTCAACTGTATACTGTATATTTTTATGTATATGTCTTCCTCTTATTTATCAAATACTGTTTATAACTTATTTTGGAGTTTTTCTGCCCAAGCTTCCACTGAAATGGGGTTTCCAACTCAGTCAGACTTTCCTGATAAATAAATGCAAATAAATAATATAAAATAAACTCAGAAAAGCCTATTGACTTTATTTGTGCCATCATGTTGTTACACAGCCAAGGTGTTTGTGCTTGACATCAGCAATTAAGCCCATGGCAGTCAGTTAATTGTCACATTCCTGCAAACAGGCTGGTTGGCAATTTTAACCGAACAAGAAAAGCAACTTTTTTGCATTTATGTTCATTTGACTTCTTTTTTGTTTACATTTAGAGTGCTTATATGTGACACTGAATACTGCAAATTCAGTACCACTGTTAGATTACAGGGAATAAAAGCACTGTGTGTGTGGTCTTCCATTCAAACACTCATGACTTGAATTGAATTGCACAATGCAGCCCACACAACTAGTATTGGAAGCCTGATTAAGAACATAGCTCGATCAGCACTGCGGATGTTTAACCTCGATCGGAACTGCGGATGTTTATGAGAAGCTATAGGTGCAGCCATGATAGCTAGAACTGAGAGTATGAAAGCTTACTTTACTAATAGAAAGGGGGGGGGTGCTGCTGTTGTATGACTATATCTGGCACAATACATGGAGATAACATCAAACTTGTGGCATGCAGCCACACTAAAGGCCACGAGGACTGCTTGTGGTGTTCAGATGGAGACATCTTCATATCATCTATTCAGGTTATTGCATCTTGGGACTTTAAAGCCAACAAGGGGGAGAAGAATTAACAACTGCCCTGGCCAGCTGGATTTTGGCCACTAACCTATCTTCATGTGGGAAGCAGGTGGTAGTAAAGAGCTGCCATATGAACCTCCTGAGAAATGAAAGTATGATTTATGGAGGCAGAAAAAAGTGAATGCAAAGATAAAAAAATCTAACAATAGTACATGGTTATATAAATTACATATTCAGAACCAGATCTCCATGATTTTTAGTCAGCTTTACATTTACTAATCATTACTGGGTTGCAGGCATGCCAGTTTTATGCAGATGGTCATAGCCAAAGGTATTAAAAGAAATTCAGAATAAATAATGATATGGTCATGATTAAAGAAAAAAATAATCACCATAGTGATGTTTCTCTTCACTAAATTAGAACTTCTGTCCAGTTATAACTTCTTTTTAGCTAAAATATTATGGCTGTAAAATCTTTACTTTTATCCTCCTCCAGATTTAAGAACATTTAAAATGTTGCTGATGCCAAATCAGAATGAAACAAGGTAACTATGACTACCACATTCCTTTTATTTCATGCTTACTTAGTAACCAGTGTTGTCATGAATACAACAGAGCCCTGAGAAAAGTGCTCATGAATCACAAACTTTAGTCTATGTAATGATTTTCAGTGGAAAACCTGATCTGGGAACTTGCAGTGAACAGTTTATGTGGCCGCTAATGACAGAGTCATTTTATAATAAATGGTGAAGTGAACTCCTTATCCTCTTTGTAATTACTATTTTTAAATTATTGTAAGGATTACAGACAAAAGTTAAGGTAAAATTGTCAGAGCAGATGTCATTATTTCATGAAAAATAAAGGGTCCTTAAAAAAAATTATAGATATATATATATATATATAGATGTATATATATATATATATATATATATATATATATATATATATATATATATATATATATCACAGGGATTACAGGTTAGTATTAGGCTAACTGCCCTTGCAGGCCATTTTAAGCCTAGCCAACTATCCCTTGTGAGACTCAAACCCTGCAGCTTGTGTTTGTAAGGCAAACACCTTAACCATTAGACCAACTTCCTATTGGAGTTCTGACAAATGCATGCAGCAAGGTTTGCATGGTATCGTGTTGATATTCATTTTTTTTACTTTTTGTGGTCGATGTTTTGACTGTTGGCATTTGATCTGTTGATGTAAGTAAACACATATATATATATATATATATATATATATATATATATATATATACAGAGAGAGAGAGAGAGGGAGAGATACAGATATATCTGTATAGATATATATACACACGTGCACACATAATTAATAGTACATATAATATATATAATTGCAGAAAGAGTCATTACAGGGCACATTGTGGGCACTGAGAAGAGCAGCTCTGGCTGACATCAAAGATTGAAACAAATATATATATATAACTATATATAAATATCTATATGTGTGTGTGTGTGTGTGTGTGTGTGTGTGTGTGTGTGTGTGTGTGTGTGTGTGTGTGTGTGTGTGTGTGTGTTATACACAGTGTATGGTAATTTACGGAATAAACAGACTGTGTCTGACAATTTACTGTACATAAATATACTAAAACTATAATACTGAATGAAAATGCAGAAATATTAAAATGTTGAAATGTGACATTTTTGAAATCCCTGAAGCATAACTTAAATTCTGGTCAGGCATAAACAAACTTCTCCACCCAGGTCAATCAACTACACCTACCCCCTTAACTACCCTCCAACAACCTCCTAAAATTGTTGCTAACACCTTTAACACTTTCTTTACAGAAACCGTGCAATCCCTAGCCAGTAAGCTATCTTCCTATACCCCAAGTACCACCAACCCCACACCTGATAATAAAATCCCCTGTAAGATTGATCCAGTACCAACATCTTTTATTAAGTCCCTACTTAAAAAACTGAAACCCACCACCCTTTCAGCAGACCTACTACCTGCAGAATATCTCCAAAAAGCCGCTAATGAAATAGCATACCCCATATCAATTTTAATCAGTAGAACTATCCACGAAGCCTATATCCCCCACATCTGGAAAATCTCCCATATTGTTCCTCTTCATAAAGAGGGAGATTCCACTGAACTTTCAAGTTATAGGCCTATAGCCATTCTGTCTCCCTTGACTAAAATAATGGAAAAATGTATCCACAAGCAATTTCTTGCCTATCTGAATCAAAACACTCTCCTAGCCTCCTCCCAGCATGGATTTAGACCTTGCCATAGTACAACCTCAGCCCTTCTCTCCTTCTCCCATACAATAAATCAAAACTGTAATGACAACAAGCTCTCCTCAGCCCTCTTCCTTGACCTATCCAAGGCATTTGATGTGGTAAATCACCAGCTACTCTTAAACACATTAAAATCACTCTCCATAGATAACCTAGCAATTACCTGGTTTCATTCTTACCTAAGTGACAGACAACAAGCTTTACTAGTCCCTTTTACCAGTCACCCTTGGAGTCCACCAGGGATCTATATTAGGTCCCCTCCTATTCTCCATATTCATTAATGACCTGTACAAAGTCATCCCTGATGCAACTTGTATTCAGTATGCAGATGACTCATCCCTAATCTGCTCTGCCACCTCCCCCACAGATTTTCAGTCCTTGTCCCAAATCACTTTCAACAAGGTAGAGAACTGGCTCACTGTTTGCCAACTGCTATTAAACCCAAATAAAACCAAGCTATTACTCTTCTCCCCCACTCACAAGGTCCCCTCACCACCTCTCACCATAATATCTAACAATGGTACCATAATTTCCCCAGAACCTAGTACTAAACTACTGGGAGTGATCATTGACAACAACCTCAAGTCTGATGCTCACATTGACAAATCTATTAAAACAGTTAATAAAAAATTAGGCTCTTTATACAGGATTAAACCATTCCTAACCCCATCTGTTAGAACTGTTATTGCTCATGCACATCTGCTATTGACCCTTCTTTATGCTCACCCATCTTTGTAAACCTAAGCAAATCAAACCTCAATAAATTTACTAGGTGCTATAACAACATTGCCAGATTTGCCACAGGATCAGCTTATAGAACGCATCACTGCCTTAACCTTCAGTCGTTAGACTGGCTTGAACTACCCTATCAACTATAATATAACCAACTAATAGTTGTTCACAAAATCCTCTGCCAACCAGACAGTACACCCATACTGCTGTGTCTTTCGGCTTTTCCTGGTTAGGGGTCACCAAAGTGGAACTCCGGTCCACTAATGATTGGCAGTAGATTTTTACATGCCGAGTTGCTGGCCCTGACACACAACCTTCAACGAAGGTACGCCCATTCACGCATGTCTCCACACAGAAGATGCTCTAACTGAGAATCGAACAGGATAGCATCTTACTGTGAGGCAACAATGCTACCGCAGCACCACCACTGCAGTTACTAAAAAATATCATTACCCCCTACAGTAACCTAAAATCCCTTCGCTCTTCCAAAAAATTGCTAGTGCAAACTGTTAAAACCAACAATTCAGCTGGTGAATCCCTATTCTCCAACTCTGCTGGTAAAAACTGGAACCTACTTCCTGCTGAACTCACCAATGACCCCTCCTTATCCCAATTCAAAAAATCCCTTAGGATATACCTAAAAATGCAGTGGCTCTGTCCCTGTACAAACCCTGACTAACCCCCACTCAAATATAATTCATAAATGAGAACCTCATTACAAGAATAAAACTCTGACTCTCTAACTGTTTAAAATGTTGTGTATCGCCCACCTATTGGAAAGATTTAAAGTTAACACTACACCATGTATAAAACAATGAGGCAAACAAACTGGTAAAACAAAACAGTGAGCAAGAAGTAAGGGAGACACGAACAATAAGAAAAGTTAAGCGCTTTTCGTTTATGTGAAACACAAACTTCTTCAGACAATTACCACAATAAAATATTCCAGTTAAATACAAATAGATACTTTCAATTAACCAATCAAATACTTTGAAACACAAGATGACACCCATTTTAATGAAACAAAACATAAAACATTAAGTACTTAAAACTAATAAACTGTCGTACATGTTTATAAAAAACAATGTATATATATATATATATATATATATATATATATATATATATATATATATATATACACGTGTTACATGTCTACACAAAATCTGTGTTTGTTAACTATGTATATATGCAATAAACCCTCACTCTTTAATAATAATCTATTTCAAAATAATATAAAAGTGGACTGTAAGCAATTTAACGAACTAAACTTTTAAGTTTCAACATACTACTGATAGTACATCCATCATTTAACCCAGGCTGAGTATATGCATTCAGTCTAATTTGCCAGGTTAATTCTAATTCTTCCAGTCTAAGTTCTACTGGCCCCCCTCGTAATTTAGTGTTAACTTGGTCAATCACAATAAACTTGAAAAAGTGGTTAGAAAACTGAAAAACAAGTTTAGCTAATGCATTTTCAAATTTTAGTTTCTTAATTGCATATAAATGCTCAGATATACGGTTACGTAATCTTCTTTCAGTCTTGCCTACATAAAAAGCAGGACAAGACTGACATAAAGCAAGATACGCAACCATAATTGAATTACAGTTGTTTCTCAACTTTAAGCAATATTGACGGTTGTCAACAAAAAATCTGTTAGATTCAAAAATGTGGGCACAGTAGTTACAAGATTGGCATTTATACATTCCCGGTGTTTTAACTAAACTAACATTGTTGTTCTCACAGTATGCTTTCAGATTCTTGCCCCTTCTGTAAACCACAACCGGGCGATCACCCACACTTAAAAATACTCTATCGTCACCTTTAAAAATGTCCCAATTCTTCAACAAAATTTTAAAACAGTCACAACTGTTTAAGTTGTAAGAAGTTATAAACAAAATTTTAGAAGAATCATTTGCAGAAGTTACTACAGGTGTAATAGTTGTAGATAAACAAGAAGAATTATTCAAAATAGGAGTATAAAAATGTGACTGGCGTTTAAAAACCACCTCCTCTAAAATTTCATCAATAAATAATTCAGGATAACCCCGGCGTACAAACATTTCTTTGATGAAATTGCACTCACTAAGAAAGACATCATCAATTGTAGTAATGCGGGCTGCCCGGACAAGTTGGCCCTTAACTATGGACCGTTTTTGATGTCGAGGGTGACAACTACTAAAATGTAACATAGAGTTACAATAAGTAGTTTTCCTATAGATTGAGGCTGTCCACATATTAAGTGAGACATCTTTCACTAGTAAAATGTCTAAAAAAGCAATAGATGTTACGTCAAAAGTGTGTGTAAATTTCAAAAACGGGGTAGTAGAATTACAATATTCAACCAACTGGTCGCTGCAAGTTAAATCCCCATCTAGTAAAATAAAAATTTCATCAAAGAACTGTGTATAATAAATAATACGGTCCTTGAATGTACAATTATTGTGTATATATAAATGTTCCCAGTGAGCCATAACCATGTTTGCAACACTGGCCCCACACGGTGAGCCCATGGCTACACCGATTTTTTGAAGGTAGAAACTTCCTTCAAAAACAAAAAAGTTGTTGCCCAAGATAAGGTCAAGAAGTTCCATAACTATGGCTATTTCACTTGGGACACATCCTTGTAGTTTTAAAGTTTCGCTAACCCATTCCAAAGCAGTATCATGAGGGATACACGTATATAAATCTTTCACGTCAACCGTTAGAAAGTTAAACCTAGGGTTGAATTCTAAATCATTAATGTTTTTCAAAAACATCCAAGAATCTTTACAAATTTGTTTAATTTTTACTAAGTATTTCTGTAGAATAGAATCAACAACTTTAGCACCCGCGTAAGTTGGAGACCCTCTACTATCCACTAATGGTCTCATGGGTGGGTCAGCGAGGTCCTTGTGAATTTTGGGTATACCAAAAAGACAAGGAAATCTAGGATACGAGGTTGACATATAGTTGTAAATGTTTTGAGTAATTCTCCCTTCGATAAACATATCTTCAATAGTATTCTTAATTAAACTGTAAGCTTTGTTGGTTTCTGAAAGAGAACTTTCTACATATGAAGCAGAATTCAACAGATTTAACATCCTGCTTGAGTAATCATCATTGTCAAAAATAACAGCACCTCCACCTTTATCAGGTTTACATA